>NC_058131.1:225568743-225620210 GCF_016433145.1 Gracilinanus agilis | reverse complement strand
GCTAGCAAGTGTTTGATGTCTAATTTGAACTCGGGCCTCCCTAACTCAAGACCCAGTTCTCAATCCACTGCCCTACCTAGTTGCTTGAAGACATCTGAGAGGAAATCCATTACCTCTTGAGGTAGCTTATTCTACTTTTAAGTAATTCCCATGATAAGGAAGTTTTCCAGACATCAAGCCAGAATTGACCTCTTTGCCACTTTAATCCATTATTCCTGCTTCTATCCTTTTAAACCAAACAGAACAAGCCTAAACTCTCTTCCATGTAACATCCTTTCATATACTTAAAACAGCTACAATGTCCCATGCTCAGCAACCCTTTTCCCCCAGAGTATTTTCTTCTCGAAGATAAACATAGGACCATAAAATCAATGGTCTCCAGGTGGATGGAAGGAACTATAGAGGCCCCATCTTGTCCAATGGAAGCACAGAGAGCTTAAACCACAGTTCCAAGGTCACCCACGTAGTGAGTATCTAAGGTAGGATGCCAAGTTCCTTTAATTAATCCTCTTATGAGATGGATTCAAGCTCCTTCACCATCCTGTGTTGTGTGTTGTGTACCTTTGCAAGGATTCCATGCTTTGCATCTGCACACAACACCTGGTTACCTCCTCCTGCACTCAACACCCGGTTACCTTACAAAGGTATCTTTGCAAGAATTCCATGCTTTGCATCTGCACACAACACCTGGTTACCTCCTCTAGGCACTCTCCAGTTTATCAAAGTCCTTTTTTAAGTGGGGCTCTTAGAATGGAACACAGTCTTTCCCATGAGATCTAGTTAGGGCAGAAGACAATAGGACTACTGCCCCTCTAGTTTTGGAAGTTCTGCCTCTTGTCATGCAAGCCACAACTGCATAAACTCTATATTAGCTGCCACATCACACTTCTAGCCCATGCAGAGTTTGCACTCAATCCACTAACACCCTCAGATCCCCTTCAGAACAACTTCTTTCTAGCCATACCTCTCCCATCTTGTTCTCATGACATTGCTTTTTTTGTACCCAAATGTTCCAAAGGTGAAGATGAGGATGGTAGCGTGTTCCAAGCCTGGGAGACAACCTGTACCACCGTCACAGAAATAGGAGATAGAATGTCGTCTGCTGGCAGTATTGCACGCAGATCAGATTAGGTGGTCCATAAAGTTCATCAAAGAGTCATATATAATAAAGCTTTGAAATGTTCACTAAATCTGGCTAGACCCAAATTATAAAGGACTTTAGAAGTTCAATGGATGGAGCAGTAGAGGATAGAGAGCCAGACCTAGAGATGGGAAATCCTGAGTTCAAATGTGACCTCAGACACTTCCTAACTGTGTGACACTGGGATTGTCATTTAACCCTAACTGCCTAGCCCTATCATACTTCTACCTTGGAAACAATACTTAATATTGATTCTAAGGCACAAGGTAAAGGTTTTAAAAAATTCAAATGGATGCATTTTATTTTATTTAATCCTAGAAGCAACAGAGAATCACTTGGGCTTCCTGAGCAAAGGAGTGATTTAATCATATCTGTGTGCTAGGAATATCATCCTAGGTATGTCAAGGATGGACCAGAAAACAAATAGGCAGCTATTCTAATAGTCCAGGAAAGAGATGATTAGGGCATGTTAAATGAAGGTATTTATGTGAGTAGAAAGATGAAGATAGATATGAGTTTAGAAATTCAATCAACAAGACATGGAGAGAGCAACCAAGTGGTTTAGTGAATTTAACCCCACTTGCCTAACCCTTACCACTCTTCTGCCTTGGAACCAATACACAATGTTGATTCTAAGATGGAAGGTAAGGGTTTTTTTTAAAAACTTAGCAACTGTTTGGATGTAAGGGAGGAGGGAGATAAGTGACTAGAAGACTGATGGTTCCCTCAAAAGAGAAAGAGAAAGAAAAAGAAGGAAGGAGAGGGTAGAATCTATGGGAAAGGGTAATGAATTCTGATTTATATGTTTTAGGTTTAAGATGCCTGTGGGACAATCCACTGGAAATGCCTAATTTTTCACCTCCCATATTCAATCTGTGGCCAAGGCTTGTCAATTTCAACATTACCCCATCTCTTTGTTTCTCCCCTTTCTCTCCTCTGACCCCGCCACCATTCTAGGACAAGCCTTCATCACTTCATGCCTGTATCATTGCAACAGCTTGCTGACGCATCTCCCTGCCAATCCATCCCCACTCCAATCCATCCTTCATTCAACCAGCTGATATCACCAAAATGATTTTCCTAGAGATTTTCCTAAAATATGATCATGTCACCACCATTCCCCCATCCAAAAACACTGTAGTGGTTCCCTATCATATCTAGGATCAAATACAAAAATACTTTCATTAGCATTAGAAACCCTTCATACACTAGTCCCTCCACCACCACCTATTCAATCTTATACTTTATTGTCCACCACAAATTCTTGTATCCAGGGACTCTGACTTCCTTGCTGTTCTGTGAACAAGACATTCTCTAGGGTCTGCATTTTTGCTGGCTTTTAACTCATGCATAGATTGTTCTCCCTTTTTATCTCCAACTCCTAACATCACTGGCTTCATTCAAATCCTAAATAAAATTCCATCTTTTAGAAGAAACCTTTCCCAACTCATCATAATTTTAATTATTTCCTTTTTATGCTTATTTTTATATTAATTTGCTTGTTGTTTCAACCTCATTAGATAGTGAACTCCTTGAGACAAGGGACTGTCTTTGCATCTTTTTGTATCTCCAGTACTTAGCCTGGTGCCTGTGAAGAGGGAATTTCCAGAAACAGGCAAACAATGGGAAAATGCAGAAAAGCAAAGAGAGAAGCTGTGGAATGTTCCTGGGGGGAGAATTCTGAGAGCAACGGAATCCAGGGGAGACTGTTGAAGCCCTCAGGTCTTTGGAGCTTGAACTCTTGGTGGGAGACAGTTCTGGACCATTCCTCCTGATTCTGACATCATTTTCCTATACAAAAGTGATTCCCAACTTGTTCAGAGAATATATCTACCCTGAAGACATCTTGTTGTATTGAACTGAGGAGATATCTGAGTGATTCTGATCAGCTGCCAGTTACCTCGAAGGGGTTTCTCTGAGGGGCATTGAGCCTGGCCTGAAGATCACCTCTCTTGTACCAGCTAACTCTAGAAACTCTGCTTTACTCATATTTAGCCTGGGGTAGTCGGTACAGAAATATCAGCAGACAGAGAGGGCTCAAGCCATCCTCGGCTTTAGCAGACACTGACTCCTGATCAAGACCTTTAGTGAAGGAATCCTTATTACCCTCTTCCCCAAATGTTGTCCTTTGTTACCCTGTTAATAAACTTCAACAAAAATATATAGGAAAGCAGTCAGATTGATCATCAGAAGAAGATTAAAGGGAGATTGGTGAGTGGAGGTTTTTTTTTTCCCTTGGCGGAGAGCTTTCATAGACTTGGGTTAAGTCAAACTCCTGGCTACTACTCTCTCTCTGGGAGATCTGTTCAGTGAAGTACACCAAGAAGGAGGGTTAGGTCAAAGCAGAATTTCCTAACCGACCATTTATTCTTTTCTCCTGAGGTGTTCTCTATCCTGGCACAGACTACTGCGTCATCTTACCCACCATTCTACTCTCTCTAGCGACAGAGGGTAGCCATTTGCTCTTTGTTCTAAAGGAGGGAATGCCCTAACAGGTCAAGATACTCAAACCACTTGAACAGTCATTTATAACAACAACCTGGGGTTTTCCCTACCTTTTTACACCTGGCACACAGTAGTTGCTTAATAAATGTGCATTGACTGACTTCTCATATGGGACGGCAGTTGAGGATAAAGTTTGAAAGTGTATAAAAATTTTAGGATATATAGAATGGGTCTGAACTATATAGCCCAGAGATGATAGTTGAATCTTTGGAAGTTGATATCATCAAGAGCAAAAGAATAGAGAGAAAAGAAGGTCCAGGAAAGAGCTCTGGAAGGCACATATGCACAGAAAGTGGAACAAAGATTAAAGGAGTCTGAGGAGCGCCCAGACAAGTAGGAAAGAGAACCAAAAGTAATGTCAGCAGGGAGGAGAAAATGTCCTGGAGGTTGTAATTAACTGTATAAAATACTACAGAGATGTTAAGTAGAATAAAGCTTAAGAAAAGGTCACTAGATTTGGCCATTAGTAGGTCATTAGCAATCTTAGAGAAAATTATTTCAGCTGAATGTTTAAAAACCAGCTTCCAAGGGACTGCGAAGTGTGTGCAAAGTAAGAAAAATGGTTGGAGTCAGCTTGTTTTGGAATTTGATTGTAAAAGGGAGAAAGATATGGTAGCTGAAAAGAAGCATAGAATCAATTGTGTGCATGTCTATGGTTGTGGTTGTTGCTGTTGTTACTGTTGATGAAGGATAGGTGAGATCTGGGAATATTTGTAAATTGTAGGGTAGGCGCCTGTGGATAATAAATGATAGAAAATTAGGGAAAGAGGGGATGATCAACAGGCAATGTCTCAGAGGAGAGAGAAAAGTAGACAACCAAGAAGACAAGTAATCGGGTTGGCATTTACAAGAATAAGGGTCACCTCTTCCACTATAAGTGGAAAAGAGGAGGAGAGATTGAAGTGTTAGGCTGAAGTGATTTGGAGGGTAGGGTTGGGGAGATGAGAATTTATGAAGTATATTCTCAATTTTCTCAGTAAAGTATTTGTCAAGTTCCTCTACTGAGAAAGAAGGGGAATGGGTTGAAATAGGTGTTTTAAGGATAATAGAGATTTTCAGCTTAAGTTGAGGGGAGCAGACTAAAATCAGTCAGGAAAGAGTAAAAGAATTGATGTGAAGTAGTAAGCTGAGACTGGATTTTGACTAATAAATTTTTATTGGTCCTGGCCAAAATAATAGCATTATTATAACAAAAAATATTTTTCTTTCAGTTTTTTTTGTTTTTTGGTGAGGGGTCTATGAAAACCAAGATTATTTGAGGGGGGAGCTAATACACATTGACTTTATTAAAGTCATTTATTACCCAAAGTTCTTTGTTTAATGTCTTTATATAAATACACGTATAGATACCTACATGTATTCGCATATACATGTATACACATAAACAACCATGTCTTACAAACAGAAAATAGAGATTTTCATTTTTCCATTGACAATGTTTATCCTTTAGTCTTGGTTTCATGCCTTGTTGTTTTGTTTTTTTTTTGTAACTTCTCTAAAACAATGGACAATAACTGGTGAGAGTAGACAATCTTGCTTTTGAATGAGAATATTTTAATGGTCATCCATTCATACAATATTAGTGTGTGGCATATATGTATACAAATACACACCCAACACGCATATATACATATATATATTTTTGTTTATTTATGAAAGATCTTTCAATTCTTTTATTTTTTACTGTTAACATCAAAGGATACTTTCTGTGCACCTAATGATAAAAATCAGGTATACTTCATTTCTCTTATTGATACAATTTGATCATAAAAAATAATTTTTAAAGAAAATGTTATATTCTATTTTCACATATTTAACTTATTGTGGTGAGAGTCATTAAAAATATTTGTCTATAATTTTCTTCTTTATTTGAACCTCTCATTCAATCATTCTCCTCTAAATCCTTAACTTGTTTAGAGATTAAAAGTTACACCTTCTACATAAAAGGAATAGGGTAGCCTATAATCTTTCTCTATTTTTAGATATAGTCTATTTAGGATAGAATTAATTCACAGAATTGCAGAATCTTGAAATTCAGAGCCCATCTAATATGAGCCATACTTATCCTGAGAATTGTAGTCATGCAATTTTCATGTGAAGTCAGGGGAAACCCATTACTTCCTAAAACAGCCCATTCCATTTTGTTGTATAGGATACAATTCCACTAATTATTATGAAGTTGTTCCTAACATGAAACCAAAATTTACTCTACATTTACACCCTCCAATAGAATGCAAATCCCTAAAAGACAATGACTATTTCATTTATGGTTTTGTATCCCTGAGGCCTACTGAGGTGAGTGGCACATAATAAATGCTTTTTAAATTATTTTTTAATTGAATTAGACACTAATCAGGGTAGAAATATCAAAAGGAGCCAGGCTCCTCATACACTCCATAAAAAAGAGAAGAGAAATGATCTTTTAAAACCTAGTCAAAAACTAACAAAGCAAAATAGCAGTACAATTAGAAAATACTGAAGGGCAGCTGTATCCACTAAACTGCCAGAGATGACAGAGACGGAAAAATAAACCAACCATATAACCTATTCCAAGAGATCAAAAAGCATAAATGACATACAAGAAATCAAACATGACAATGATAAGAAATTATAATAACAAAGAAGAGTTTGAAAGAAAGTTTAAAAGAAAAACACATGAGGAAATTAAAGACCAAAGCCACTGAAAATTAAAAGACATGGAAAAAGAATGAAAAAAAAGTTGAAAAATTGATCAATATTGCCATTTGAATACTTTCTTGAAGTGGATACCTCTCTCTGTCAATGTTCCAAAAGCCATTTGCTTCTCAAATATCCATCTCCTATTTTCAAAGAGGATACTAGTAGGGAATTCTAGGCTCATATAAGTGTTATGCTAATTTTTATTGCAAGTATAATTTTTAAATAGTAGAAAAAATGACAGAAGAAAATGGGATTCATACAATGCAGAGCACTTGGAATTACAGAATCAGTAAACCAATAAATTATTGAAATGGCAGACTCAGAAGACAAATGCCAACAACCTCAGGATTGCAGATGTGCTAGAGAACTAAAAAATAATAATAATAAACATGAACACTAAATGTTATAAAATCAGTGAATTAATTTTCATAGTATTGGTTTAAAAATGGAAAGATATAAATAGAAAGACTTTATGGAACATTGTCAGGGCAGAATATAAGATTTAACACTACAAGAAATATCATGGTTGAACTTCAATGCCGCTTTGAGGGGAAAAAAATACTACAAGCTTCCAGAAGAAGTACAGAAACAATTTACTAAGAAATAGTAATGATAATCCCAGTTGACTTTTCAAGATTCAAGGAAGATCACAAAAATTGGAGTGTAACATTTACATGAGCCCAGAATTACTACCTAGTATGCTCTGTGAAAATAGGAGATGGATATTTGAGAAGCAAATGGCCTTTGGAACACTGACAGAGAGAGAGGTATCTACTTCGAGAAAGTTTTTAAAAGGCTAGCAAATCACCCAGACAGAAAGAAACAATGAAGATAAAATAGTTGCTGACAAGACATGAAGCTCCTCAGAGTATTTTATTGGCTGAATCACAAAAGTTCAGTCAATAAATATTTATTTCAGAGGGAAGTATTCAGAGAAACTGAAGGGGAAAAAAATTCAAGAGAAGAAATGGAAATAAAGAAAAGACTAGGGCAATCTCAAAGCAATCTAATCATGGGAAATCACAATTAATGTACAGTTATTAGTATACAGAGGAATTTTGCTTAGAGTGGTTCTGTTACTTTGAAAGATTCCATTAACTTAAGGTTCATCCTAGAATTAGGGAGTCAAGATGGAAGAGGAGCCTTTGTATCTTTAGGGCTTAGTACAAAGTAACCAGCAAATAGAAAAGACTTATTTAAGGATATTGACTGACTACTGAGATTACACAATTACTGAAGTATGGAAATGAACATAAATCAGAGTGTCATAATACCATAGATTAAATAATTAAATCTTGTGTTTGTAATAAGAATAAAAACTAACATTTATAGCATATATCCATAAAGTCAGAGATCCAATTCTTATCACCTGTGTTATATATATTTATATGTGTATGTATGTAACTCATTCCCAATAAAATGCAAGCTCTTTAAGGGCAAGTAGTATTTCATTTTTGCTTTTATAGTTATTATCTCACTTGATCCTCACAATAACCCTGGGAGGTAGATGCCTTAATTATTCCCATTTTACAGAAGAGAAACTGAGGCAGAGGATGAGTGACAATAACTTCTACTTCAAAAATTAAATATTAAATCCTTTGAAATAAATCCCTATGATGGATGTGGTTTCTATGAGCGAATTAGATTTCTATTTGCACAATTTCCATATAAAAGGCTTTCCAACCCACTTTTAGTTTGCAAATTGCTTATTATCTAGGATAAGTAGTTGACTAGTATTTCAAGAAAGGGTATTATCACAGAACTAACTACATTCAGTATCTGTCCAACCATTAACAATTAATAGAAAAAATATAAGTAAAATATCAAAAATATCATTATCAATGCAGATGGTAAAGGAAGCCTTCTAGAAATGGCATTGCCTGGTGTAACATTTGGTTGTCACTTTGGCTTTCTTGAAAAGTTCATCTGACCCATCTAAAGATCCAATAGTTTGTATGTTTCTAAGGGCTGGCAGGAATAGTGACTTAATTATATAACATACGCAGCCAAAAAATAAGAGCAACGGCCCCACATGATAAGTCTTAAGAAATTTTTTTAATGGAAAATGTCACTGGTTGCATGCATTAGAAAAGTGAGTCAAATGCTGAAATTTTTTAAAGGCAAGAATAGGATAAACTTCAGGGATTTAGAAAAAATGTTGGCCTTACTATAAATCATATCACAAGAAACACTTTGGTTCAGTGGATGATGCAAAGATTGGGAAGTCCTGCAATCTTTGCCAGCCCTACCACTGATTTACAGTCTAATATTCTCATGATAAATCATCCATTATTTCCTTCCCTTTTTTTCTTTTTGGCCTCAGTTAACCTGAAATAAAAGCACTTATTTTATCTACAATGATGTTTGAGGAACATAGCTAGAAAAGCTCCATGTGATATATAGGTAGATCTATTACGTACCTGGGAAGGCATTGTAGGTCTAGGAGACTAAGGTAAGGTGTGGGACATCACCTTCTATATAAAGCCTTCTCTCAATGGTAGAGGGAGTATTCTTACCTGGGAATTCCTCATATCCATAAAGTCACAGGTCCAACTCCTTTCTCCTGTTTTTTGCACATACTTATGTATGTACATATTATTTATTCCCAATAAAATGTAAACTCTTTAAGCATGGACTATTTTATTTTTGTCTTTCTGTCCTCAGTGCCTAGCACAGTATCTGACATGTAGTAGGCACTTAATAAATGGGAAGGGGGAAAGGAAATATCTCAAGCATCGATTTAGCACCTACTATGGGCTAGGTAGGAACTGTGCAAGTATTTCACAAATATCATTTGATCGATTGAAAGGAATGATGTATTTTAGAGAGGAGAAGGAAACTAGGTTGGAAAAGAACCAGAGACTGAACAGAAATAAAGGATGAGGTCCATATTGGGAATCTGAGACATGTTTCATGTCTTGTTGCAAGATAATACAAGGAAGGAACAACTAGTGGTTCAGTGGTTAGAGAGCCACTTGAAGATGGGAGGTCCTGGGTTCAAATTTGACCTCAGACACTTCCTTACTGTGTAACCCTGAGCAAGTCACTTTACCCCCACTGCCTAGTCCTTCCTGCTCTTCTGCCTTAAAACTAGAACATAGTATTGATTCTAAGGTATGGGTTAAAAAAACAATAACACAAGGAGTGAGAATTGGATGAGGAATCCTACCTTTCTGCCCGCCACAGGCACATCCCTTTACTTTTTTACCTGCTTTTATATTTATAAATTCATGTTATCCAACTTCAACTAGCACCTTGCTGCAGCTATTATTTCATTCCTCCCTTATTAATTCTTTTCTCACTACTCCTCCCATCAAAAGTTTTTCCAAAAACTTCTCTTTTCCTACTCTCTCACCTCACCTCATCCTCTCTCAGATGAGTTTCCCACATTACTGCAAAAATTAAAGCTATTCCAAGTGACCTTTTTGTTCTCTCCTTTTATCATCTCAATATCCCTTGATTTCCCTCTTTCTGTCTCTTCTCTACCCTCTCCTCCTTTCTCCAAGGAACTGAAATAAGATAGCCCTTCTTTCCTGTTACCCATTATCCATCCCCTTGATTCCATCTTCTCCCATATTTTCTTGTGTGTTGCAACCTTAGGCATCCTCTTTTTCCCAAATTTTGAATATCTCCCTATCTACTAGTTCCTTCCCCATTGTCTTCAAACATGCTTCAATATCCCCCTAACCTTAAAAAATCTTTGCTAGACCCTCTCATCTCTACCCCAAGTCACCATACTATTTCTCTTCTCTTTCTTGTCAAGTTCCTTGAAAAAGCTGTCTACATAAATCCCAAAGAACTCATAATGAAAAATGCTATCCATCACCAGAGAGAGAACTGCCAAACTCTGAAAGCAAACTGAAGTGTATTTTATTCATTTTCTTAATTGTTATTGCCTTTTTTGGTAACATGACTAATATGGAAATGTTTTGTATGGTTTCATATTCATAAGTGATATGAGCTTGCTTTCTCAAAGGGTGGGGAAGGAGTAGGAGAATTTGGGACTCAAAAATAATTTTTAAGAATATTAAAAATAAGTAAACATTTTTAGAAAAAAATAATTTTTAATTTTCTAAAAGAAAAAGTTATCTATACTCAGTGCTGCCACTCACACTGATTTGTTCAACCCTTGCAATCTGGTCTTCAATCTCATCACATGACTAAAACTGCTTTCTCCAAAGTTACCATTGAATACTTAATTGCTAAACCTTATGGTCTCTTTTAATCCTCATCCTTCTCAGTCTATCTTCTGTATATTATTGACCACCCTCCCTTCCTGGATACTCTGTCCTTCTGATTCTTTTCCAGTCTCACCAATCTTTCTTATTTTCCTTTAGTAATCCATAATCTAAGTCATGCCTCCTAACTATAGGTACTCTCCAGGGCTCTGTTCTAGGCACCTTTACTCTTCTTCTTATATATTTTCTCTCAGTGATATTACCAGTTCCCATAGATTTAATTATCATTTCTAAAATTAATGGCACACAAACACACATGCCTTATGTATTCGGTTACAGTCATTCCCTTAAATTTTAATACTATATCATACTTGTCTACTGAACATTTCAAACTGGATGTCTGGAGACATCACAAACTGAAAACTAAACTCATTATCTTTCTCCAAAAGCTGACCCTCCACTTCCCAATTTCCCTCTTTCTATTGTTGGCACCACCATACTTCTGGTCTCACAAGTTCTAAGCCCTGTCATTACCCTTTACTCCAGGAAATCCCCAACCCACATATTCAATCAATTGTTAAATTTTACAATTCTACTCCCCACAAAAAAACTTCCCTAGCAACTAATCCTTTCATTCTACTCATACAGCCATTGCCTTATGTAATAATAATAAAAGAGCCAGTCAATGAATGTTATGATACAGGGGAGATAGAGAGAATCTATGAAGTGAGACTCACTTCTATCTCTCTCCTCACGCTGAATATACACTAGGAGACTTCAACAGGGTATCACCCTGAAACTGGGTGACCTGGATGGTCCTGCCGCCCCACAGGAGTTGGGAGCAAGGCTTCCTTATAAGATGAGGTATGTGGTCCTCCAATCCGATTCTGAATGAGGGCAGGGTTCATGCAAGCCTCCCCTGAGGTCAGTCAACTTCACAGTGGGTGGTCTGGCTTCAAGATGGAGGTAGCCAGACCAAGCTGTGATTCCCCTCCCCCTCATTGTCTCTCAGGCACTCTGGAATGCTATCTGACTAATGAATGGCTTTTATTATTTGCAATTTAAGGGTTAGGCAAAGGGGTGAAGGACAGAGGGATTTTGGGGTGCCCTCTTCTCTATTTCTATGGGGTCCGTCACTTGGGTGGGAACCTTTGGGGTTCCTACTCCCAAGCTTCTTCTCTCGCCTCTTCTCCTTCTGTTTCTATTTCTATTTCTATAATAGAAATTATAGTAATTCAGTAAAAATCTGTAAGTTAGACTGGAAAGGGTCTCTCAGCAAGGTTGGGTAATGGGGGAAGGAGACTAAGAGATTGCTCCCAAAATGGAGTCCAAAACCTTAGCTGACTCGATTTTTGAAGCCTTGCTGGGTGAGATGTGATGGAATCTTTGACCAGGGAATCAGGGTTTCAAAGTCCAAAGAAAGATCCTCAGGAAGCCCTCAGGACTGGATTCAAGCTGAGATGTCCTCCTCCTCTTTCCTCTCAGTCCTTAGCCAGAAGCCTTCTCCTCCTCTTCTCTGGAGAAATCTCCCAGAATTCTCTCTGGTCTCAACTGCCAGTAACTGTCACCAACTGTCAGCCACTCCTTCTCTGGCTCCTTTTGTCCCATCCCCCTTGCACAAATCCCATCCTTACACTTAACACTCACCATCTCTTATCTAGACTATTGTGACAGTCTCCTGATTGGTCTTTCTACCTCAAGCCTCTTCCCATTTTGATCTGTCCTAAAATACTGCTACCAAAGTAACTTCTCATAAACACAGCTCTGCTCATACCATTCCCCAACACAATAAATTCCAATGACTTCCTATCATTCTAGAATACAATATGTTTGGTTGTTGACACTCTGGTCCCCATATATCTTTTTAGCCTGATTTTGTGTTTAGAAACCTTGCCCTAACATATATTTCTAGTCTCATTATATATTATACCTCTTCTTGCACTTTGTCTTTGCATTAGTTCCCTCCAAGTCTTGAATTTACTACCTTCTCACCTCCTAGTCATAAAATACCTGTCTTCCTTCAGATACAGCTCAAGTAATACCTTCTACTGTGACATCTAATCATTTCAACTACTAGTGCCCTTCTCTTCAGGTTACCTAGCATTTAACTACTGTATATTTCTTCTCTTTATGTTTATTCTGTATGCCTTCATATGTATCCTTTCTCTCTCTTGCTTTAGAATGGAAAATCCCTGAGACCAGGGATTGCACTGTTTTTTTTTTAATTTGGCACATAACAGGCACTTAATAAATACTTTTTCCATGAAATGTATTGCTTTTAGACTTCTCCACCATGCCTTCAAAAATGCTTCAGAAAACTCTTCATTGGAAAACCTCATCATCCTCCAAGACTGAATCAGCTTTGGTACTCATGTCTCATCAGTTCACTTTGCTCCTCTGTTTAGACCATCTGATTAGAGAGCAGAACCCATTCTTCTCCCCATTTCTCACCAGCTGCACTGCTTTTGAACCTCTTTGGACTTCTCCATTATATCCTAGAGGTAGATATCTTCTCTCTCTCCTTTTCAGCTACTTGTGTGTGTTGTCTTACTCCATTAGATTACAAGCTTCTTAAGGGCAAGAACTGCCCCTCTCTTCATTTATATTTGTTTTCCAAGTGCTTAGTGGAGTGTCTGGAGCATAGTAGGAATTTATCAAGTATTTATTAACTATTGATATTTATTACTGATTTGTTAAGGTAGCCAATGCAACCATCTATGTGATGTTGTAGAGGAAGGAGCAGGAAATAGTTCAGAAATGTGGGGATAAAGGTACAATTGGTAAAAAAGGACAAGTGGAAAATGTGGAACATATATTTCCAGATTCCCTTTGGCTTTAAATAAGCATTTCCTTCTATCATTCACATCCACATAATGATTTATTCCACAAAAATTTAAGGAGCACCTATTATACACATAGCACAGTGCTAATATGAGAGAAATCTTCCAGCTATATTGATTTTTTATGGTATGTTTTTCCTCCCACCTTCTACTCTGGTTATTGGTGTTACCTATGTTATTCTCCCTATTAGTTTGCAAACTCTCTGAGAACAAGGACTATGGCTTACTTCTTTACCATCTCTAGCATTAAGTCTAGTTGTTGGTAGGGGAACAAATATTTGTTGTATTGAACTGAAAAGAAATTCTTTTTATCTTTAACACATTGGTCTTTTATTTCTTTCTGGGAATCACAGATGATTAATCTAATCTTCTTCCACTTGAAAGCCTTTCAGATAAAATTGTCATATGGTTTTTAGATTTTTCACCAACCTGATCACCCTCCCTTAGTTTATCAGTGTTTCTAAAAATATTTCTTCTCAAAAAAGAATACAACTCTACATGTGGGACCATTACTTCCTGTGATCTGAGAAATAGCCCTCTTTTTATATACTTTTTTTTAAGTAACTATTTCACACTGTTGGCTTCTTAAGCTTATAGTCAATTAAAATTCATGGATCTTTTTCAGACAAATGAATCCTCACATGTTGGACTTGAACCATTGTACATTTTAGCCAGAAAGACTTTAAGCTTATCTCTGACAAGAAAAAGAAGTCACCAGTCTGAATATTTACTTTCCCTTTGACTGCTTTTAGAAGTCAATGTGGTAAAATAGGAAATAAGGGCTGGACCTGGATTTGAGACATCCAAGTGCAAATCACAACCTCGAACACTGACTTGTTATGAAACCATTAATGAGTCTATTAAACTAAAAGTCAGGTTTCTAATTAGTAAATTTGAGATAGCAATACTTGTATTAGCTACTTCATAGGATTGTTTTTTTTTAATTTTTATTTTAAACCCTTAACTTCTGTGTATTGACTTATAGGTGGAAGATTGGCAAGGGTAGGCAATGGGGGTCAAGTGACTTGCCCAGGGTCACACAGCTGGGAAGTGTCTGAGGCCAGATTTGAACCTAGGACCTCCTGTCTCTAGGCCTGGCTCTCAATCCACTGAGCTACCCAGCTGCCCCCACAGGATTGTTTTGAGGATCAAATGAAAGCACATATAAAGTGTTTTATGAACCTTTGATTCTTATACAAATGTCAGTTATAATACTACATAAATACGAATAACTGCCTAAAATTCCTGATATTTCAGAGTCAGCTTGTTACTTCTTATCCTGCTCTCCATATAGACCCAGAAGAGCCCATCAGGAAGGCAGCCTCCTTTAGTGAAAAGAGCTAGATTTGAAGTCAAAAGACCTGGCATCAAAGCCCAGCTCGCTAACATTTTCTACCAGCTGTGTGAGTTTGTGCAAATCATTTCACTTGTAAAAGTTTTCATTTCCTCATTCGTAAAAGGATGGGGGAAAGGCTAGATGACCTTTGAGGTTCCTTCTATATCTAGATCAATGAAACACTAATCTTCCCTTTGTGCTCATGAAACTTTCCCCCCAATGCTCATCCCTTAAAAACATCAGTCAAAGCTTCTCTAGGATAATTAATCTCAATAAAAAGGTTTTTTTAGTCTTTCTTCTATTGGTTCAATTGCCTTTGATCATTTCCATTGCATTCCACAAAGTCTAAATCACAATCTCCAAATCATACTTGGTAATGGAAACTAGAACCAAATGAAGAATGCTATAACTCAAAATGATCTGATTCCCATCTCCCTCTACATTCTCCCCCATAGGAGTTATGAGGATGTTGCCAATGGATTGTGTTGCTATAGCAGTACTATAACATTCTGGTTTCCTCTAGACAGTACCCTGGGGCACAGCCAGTTGTCTCCTAAGAAAGCATCACGACAGTGAAGTAGTCAATAGAAATGCATTGGTACCAATTGATGTAACCAGAATTGGAGAACTTACCCTATCCCTATGTCTACTCCCAGGTTAAATTAGAGATATGAGTTTATACTCAGGACAGAAGAACCTACCTTCCTGGTGTTATTTATTCAGCTCCTAAGTGTGATTGCCTTCTGGACCAAGCCTGTGGGCAATTGGAATGTTCTCTAAGTTTTCAATGTCTGGTTTTGGGCTACTGTGAGGTGTATTTCTTCTGTATTTTTTAATGAGATATAATGAAAGCTGCCCTACCTCATATTCATCTTTGTAATCTTGAATATCTTTAGAGGAGGCAGAAACCTTGTTGTAAATATATGAGAAAACCTGAGTTAAAAGCTATATTTAGAGATTTTCATGTAGTAGATTCCAGGTGGGAGCAAGAAACCAAAAAGAAAAATGATTAATTTAGGGGTTAACCCTCAGAATTAAACTTAGTCCATTTGAGTTCAGAGTCTTGGTGGGGAAGTCCCTATCCTTGTGTTACAAAATGTAAATGAAAAGAAAACTAAAATAAAGTTGAATAATCTATAATTATAATGACCAGTTTTGTTCCTGGAAAAGAGCTAGAACTTAGACCTCAATTTGTTTCTTGGAAAGGTCAAAGACTATGGATTCAGAATATTGTGCATACTATTAGGTGTGTTCACTATGACAGCTGGTTGGTTCAACTGTTATAAGGCTCAACTAGGTCAGGGGAGAATGGTAAAACACGGAAATGACAGTGATGTAAATACAAAAGAAATAAACAGAATGGAGAAAGATAATCCACAAAAGAGAGCTAAAAATGAGGGAAGTGGAGTAGAAATAAAGGTATCTAGCATGAAGGCATGGTTTTGAAATTTGTAAGCTAAGAGCAGAGATAGGAGGAGAATAAAGCTGAAACCTTCCACAAAATGAATGTCCCAAGAGGAACTTACCAATGAGAAAAGCGAGATGGCCTGATGCAGGGATATTCCAGGATGAGAAAGTCACAGGGATTGTTGTAGGTTCAATCTGGGCTCCTCTACAAAATTCACATTTGTGGTCTGGAGACAGTAGGATTAAATTTAGGCTATTTATAGCTAGGCAGTACTTTCTGTCTCTATCTACATTTTTCTACTTTCACTCTTTCCACTTCTTTGTAAATAAAGCTTCTAAAAGTCATTTTGACTTAAGCTGTAATGTTTTTAAATTAGTGACCACAGTATTACTTTAGAATTCTCATATTAGCATAAAAACCTAAAATTAAATTCTTACAGATCTTTCTTTGGTCCTTATCTTTTTTTTACCTTTTATTTGCTAAATATATTGGCTTTCCCCCCTAATTTCTCAACTTCTTTGATCTCTAAATAGCTTCTGAAATTTTTTAATATCCCTGGAACTTTTCTCCTCCCAAGGTACCTTATAATACTACTTAATCCTGTATCTTCCTTGCTCTCTGACAAGCCTTCTAAATTCATCTCTACTAGATCATCATCTCTGCTCATAATGCATGGATATTCCCCCAAAGCTTTGCCTGGTCCCTCTCTTGCTCTTCCCTATACTTTCTCTTTTGGTGATCTTATCAATTTACAGTGGAAACAACTATTATCTCCATGCATATAACATATCCAGTCCTCTTCTCTTTTCCAACTTCCAGTACTATCTAATCAAATGTCTACCAGACACTAATAACTGCATATCCCATTTCCATCTCCATTGCAACCTGTCATAAATAGAATTGTCATTATGCCTAATCCCACCATTCTTCCTAACTTCCCTGTTTCTCTCATGGGCACAACCACTCTTCTAATCAACCTGGCTCATAATATCAAAGCCATCTTCTACTTTTAACTCTCCTTTATATGTAATAATATACCAGTAGAATACAAACTCAAGGACATGGGGCTATTTTGTTTTTATTTTTGTTGTTGGTACCCAAGTTGAATTAAATCAAACAATACTTATATGTATCCATGTGATTTCCCTAGAAAGTAATAAGATCCTTGAAGGGATTTGCTTTTCACTGCTTTGGGTTTTTGTTTTTGTTTTTTCATTTTTTCAGCTCCAGATCAAGTCAGTACTTGGCACTTTTAACAAATACTTGTTGAATTTAATTGAACTAGGATTCTTCTTAAAGTTCTTCAAAGTGAAGGCCAGAGTAACCCCAATGGTTAAGTTTGGGGCACATTTGGGCCAGTTGTACTTGCACTAATGTGGGGAGCCATAAAGAAACAGTATAATCTAAAAATCCCATCAGATCCAGTTATAGATAATGATTATAACTACTTTATGACTACTCTCATTATTAAAAGTTTTGCTGTATAATAAATCATTTTAATTTAAAGGAAAGGGTGAATATGTGGGAAGCCATTAAGAGAAATAAGAATCTCAAATAGATATTTTTATCTGGACCCCATCAAAAGGTCAACACAGCCTGGCAGAGCTTATCAGAGTAAGTCTGGATTGGGTTATCTAAGATAAAAATCTGAGATTCCTCTTTTGACTCCTTTTCATGATTCATAGCTTTTCTTAAAAAGCAATATAGTCTTACTAGAAAGCTTTGAGCTCTCAGCAAATCAGCAGTCAAAAGGTTAACATTCTTCTCTTTTGATCAGGAATGCAGCTCCTTGGCTAGTCAAGGCCGAAACCTTAGCAGGGGCATTTTGCCCAGATTCAGAATAAATTGCTTAGTCTCAAAAGTACTCAAGGCCAAAAGAACTCAGGGACTTCCCATCCTATCAAAATATTCCTAGACTTGGCTTGGTGATAACAACATAGCTGAAAGTCCAGCCTGGTTCTTATCTACACCTTGAAGCTTTTAAGGCCTTTTGTTTTGTCTGTGTTAAAAATACAGCACTGTGTATTTGTGAGAAACTTTCTCTGTACTTTTGGGGAGAAAGGGAACTTTGATGTCATATATAATAAACTTGTGACTCAAAGGCACTTCAGAGAAGCAGCTATGAGTTAACAGTCAAGATCGTCTCCCATGTCTCATTTCTTTATCAACTAAGCCATCCTTATCAGATTATCCGGAGATGATATAGATTTCGACACACTAAGTCAGGGGATAACAAACCAATTCCTTCCCACTAAAATAAATAAACTAGTGTCCTATAGGCAGATGTTCACATATCCAAGAGAGAGCCAATTCACTATTTTAAAAAATCATTAAGCTCATGGTCTATATTAAGCCTGACGGAAAGAAGCCTTTGGAAGGTGCTAAATGAATAGCCACATGTGTTTGTGTTCACCTTGAACACCAAAATAAAATTTCAGCCTTGCTTTTCATCCAAACAAGCCTAATATCAACAACTTCCTGGACATACTATGCTGACAAGAGCCTGGTAAAAACATCTTCTCAGAATTACTCTTGCTCACGAAGGACTTATCAGGATCAGTCAGGTCAGCTGGGAGTACATTCCTGACATTGTGGCCAAAATGTTAGGCATGTCAAGCACTTCCCTAAGACAGTATAAGGGAAAACATAGCTATAGTCCTGCTTCATTGGGCATAATAAGTAGGTTGCTGTGGTAGATAGCAAGGAGGCAGGTTTGGTTGGTTCTGTTGGAATCAGTTGCAGGGAATTCTGCAGTAAGAATTTCCCAAATTTAAAGAGTAGTCAAAGGAAAAGTTTCCAAAGAAAATTCCTCTTGTGATTATTTATATGATATATTAATTCTAGCCAGGAGCATTTTGGAAAATGGAGGGCCTGGATAGAAAGATAACGAGGTATTTTAACAGATCCATAGTCTCATCAATGTGGAATAAAGACACAGGGCAAAAGTACACCACAAGATCTCTATCGCACCACAAGAGATGATGAAATGGATGGTTTCAGAGAAAAATGGGAAGATTCATATGAACTGATACAGAATAAAGAGAGAACCAGGAGGATAATTTATATATTAAAAAATAACAGTATAAAAGAAAATAAATTTGTAAGTTTTGAGAATCAGTGCAATAGAAAAGCACAATTCTTGAGAAATGTAAGAGTTAAAATTGGTTTTGACCAAATTAAGAGTTATAAAAAATTGTTTTGGTCACCATTTATAAAAATTAATTCTTAAGTCATGAAGCTGTTAGTAGTTAGTAGCTTTAGTAGTTTTGTTATAGCAAGGTAGAGATAGTAAAGAGAGGGAAATGTAGGAAGGAGGTAGAAAATATTGCCTAGCTAAATACCCTAAGTCCAGATCTGAGTGTCCCCAAACTGCAAGTACGAATTCGAATTCAAATCTCACTAGCCCACAGGAGTGTCTCCAGCCTAAGGACTAATGTCAAAGAGGCTAAGCCACAAAGGACAGTCTCTAAAACCAAGGATGCAAGAGTCTCACCAGAGTAAGTGTTCCTCCTCAGCCCAAGTCACCAATGCAGCAAGTCAAATCTGAAAGTTCACCAGAATCCAAAGTCTAAATTAGGAAGCTGAAATCAGAAGTCACATCTGAAATGAGAATCTGAAATCAGATTCCAAAACCAGAATGCCTGACTTCCTTTTGGGTCCTACCTTATAAGCATTTTTCTCCACCCAACAGTTCTCCCATGTCATATCTTGGGAACCAATCATAGCTCCTTAATTTGTCTAGCACTGCCAGAGGTAGGGGGGTGAGGGAGGGTGTCTGGTCTTTGAGGGTGTGAACTTCCTTTTCCAGTAAAAGGTTCTTCAAGTGCCTAAGTGTGAAAGGAGGGGCACTCCAAGTTCTTGATTAAGTTTATTATGAGGAAAGGAGAGAATGGGTGCAAACAGGTAAGAGAGAGATTCTGCACAGAGATCAGTGTGCTGGATCTTGCCACATGCCATGGAACTACAGAGTTTGATCTAGAATCTGGGGACATTATAAAAAATGGACACAGAGGGAACTCTGGGCATTTGGACTTCCTGTTTCTGGAAGAGACTGAAGCTGACAACTTCCTCCTGCTTGGAATCTCTAAAAGGCTAGGAGTCATTTCTTTCCTATTCCCTTGAAGCCAAACCTACATATCCTATTGTCCAGTTTGATAAATCCTGTCTACTGTGTGATCTGCTCTTATTCCAGTATCCTGAGAGAGTGTTCTCAATTGCTGTGAAGATCTCTATAGGCAAGCCAGCAAACTGTCTGTGGGGAAGGCCTAAAGCCATCTTGGACCAAATCCAAAGAAGGTTGATCCTTCAGATAAAGAGTCAGCCTAGCTACTCTGAAAGGCTATAAAATTTAATCAAATGTTATCTGGGAGGATTATTAGTGTCAGGTAGTTAGTTAGCTGGGAATTTCTTAGATAGTCAGAGTAGAAAAGTAGGCAAGAGAAGACCTGAAGAAACTCCTTTGCAAGGGTCTTAGAAGGTGGGTGGTTTAGCTAGAACCCCTTAGATCAGGGTATCCTATTCCCTAATACTCCTAGCCAGTTTACCTTGGTTTAAAATAAACTCTTAACCTGTTTTGTACATCTGTCTGTGAGTCTGAGCACACTGGCCCAGTGAAGTGTTGATGGGCCTCCTCACTGTGGATTACCAATATAACCTTGGTATCTCACCTCTACAAAAGAACTATAGAGACAATCTACCTATTTCATGTTAAAATAAACAAAGGGAGTTAGAAATTCCCTTTCACAGAACCAAAGATGCATGATATCCACCATCTGAGAGGAACGTGATAGACTCAAGATGTACATTTTTTGATATGTAAGACTGCTTTGTTTGACTATGCATTTTGTTATGATATTTTTATTCTTTCTTTTTTTCAACTCAGTAAAAGGTTTACAGGGGAAGGAGAGAAAATAAATATCTATTAATTGGATTTTTCTTTTTTTTTTTAATCTATTGGTGGGGAGCAGCTAGTTGACTCAGTGGATTAAGAAGCAGGCCTAGAGGCTTTAGGTCCAAATCTCAGATGCTTCCTAGCTATGTGACCCTAGGCAAGTCACTTAGCCCCTATTGCCTAGCCCCTACCACTCTTCTGTGTTGGAACAAATTCACAGTATTGATTCTAAGACAGAAGGTAAAGGTTTTAAAAAAAAGTCACAGTGCCCAACCTGAATAAATCTTGAACTTCCTTGACCCCAGTAAATTCTGTAGATTCAAGTGGCAAGACAAGGAGGCCATAATCAATCAATAAGTCTTTATTAAGCCTTACTTGTTGTTCATTAAGCTAGTAAGTATCAGAGGATATATAATAAGTATAAGGAGTGAAACCAGAGCTTAGTGCATGCCTGGCACATAGTAGGTGCTTAATAAATATTTATTGATGAATTAAATCATGCTTCCAAAGGTGATTATTATCTGTTTGGGAAGATAAGTGCAACACACAGGCATTGCTTCCATGAATAAGAATGTGATCATCTTGCTATGTTTTGCCTTGGACAGGCTTCATATGGAGTGTTGCAGTTAAGTGGGAAAACCAATGTATAGGAATGGCATTGTTAAGATGGAGTTAATTCAGAGTTGGGAATCCAGGATATTGAATCCCCTGAATCTATGTCACCAGAGGACCAGTTAAAGAACTGAGCATGTTTAGCTTGCAGAATAGAAGATTCAAGGGACATATGATAACTATCCTCAGGTATATAAAGAGTTGTCATGAGGAAGAGGGGTTATATTTGGTTCTATTTGTTCCCAAAAGGCAAAACCAGAAGTTGCAATGAGGCAAACTGGACTTATCTAAAAGTGGAATGGAGTGACTTGGAAAAGAGTGGGTTCCCTTTCATTGACGGTCTTCAAACAAAAACCAGGTGCCTACTTGTGGAGAGTGTTATGAAGAAGATTCATTCTGGACTTTGGAATAGCCATAGAGTTTCTGTTTTATTTAGAGATATTTGGAGACTATTCTAAAATTCCACAGTTCTGTAATATGAAAGATCAAGAAAATTGTATTTAAAAATTATATTATATGATTATAGGAGATAAATACTATAGAAACCTGGAAATCAATCAGCAGAAGGTGGAGAAAGTGATGAGATAAAGAGTTATTCTGGACTGAATTCTGGCCAAAGGAGAACTGACAGGGAAGTGACAGAAATCTTGAAAGAAAATGACTGTCATCTAAGGAGTGAGCAAAAGAATGTGTATATGCTTTAAGTGGGACACAGAATTAGGTTCTAATTCTGGTTCTACCACTTGCTAGCCATATCACTGAAAAAGTTAACCTGTCTGAGCTTCCATTTCTTCATCTTTAAAATGAGAATAATAGTGCCTATCTATTAGAGGTGTTATGAGGAATTAAATGAAATGATGTCTGGCACTTTGAAATCTGTGAAATTATAAAAATATAACAACTTCCCAGAGATTTATGAATATGGTTTCAAATTGACTGCATGTAAACTGTGAAAAATCATGAACACTGAGTCACTAATTATCTAGAGACAAGTATATTTCCTCCTCCTATTTTAAAGGGCAGATTTTGGAAGCTATCCACAACGGACTCTGACTTCTACACTAGACCCTCTACCTTGTCGTCTCCAACCAAATTGGGGGATCCATCATGGCTGGCTCATGGAGCAACTTGGTTCAAAGTCTAAATCTTTATCTTTCAGATCAGCCTAGGTGACATCCAAGTCTTGAATATATTATTTGGCACAAATACCAGTTATTAGACTAAGTATACCCCAAGAGATTGTAAGAAAAACAATGCAGCACTGCAGTAGAATCTAACCCAAGGGGATCGTGTTCAGGATCTCTTCAGGGATGAAAAATGAGAATGATGTCAGTTTAGGTCAAAACTCCATTATAACTGCATCGAGTATACCCAGGCTTACTCCAGCTGGAGTACTTCTTCTCTCTTGAGTCTCCTGGACAAGACAGGTCTCCAAAAGATAAGAGTATCCTCATTCTGGGTCTTATTCCACTAAAGAGGTTTTTGTTCTGGCACTGATTCAAGGTCAAATACCTGAGTTATACCCTTGGGCATAATCTTTTTTTTAAAAATCAGATTCACATGGAGGCAGAACAGAACAACACAAAGAAAGGCTGAGTCTCAGACACTGGACAAATTTCCTGGATAGAAGTGAAAGTACTATATCTACGCAACTCTATCATGGATGTTAGGAAGGTGAACCTTCATAAATGTCCCACCTCTGAATTTTTTTACATGTCATTTGCCCCAATTAGAGTGTAAGTTCTTTGAGAGCAGGGCCAGTCTCATCTTTTTGGTTCCAATCTTCCATACTTAGCACAATATTTAGTAAATATTTAGTGCTCAGTAAATGCTTTTTCACTTATTTATTTACCAGATAGACATCCAGAAAGAGAAAGTGAGATAAGAGATGAATCTGGCCTCCTAGCTGTGTGACTCTGGGCAAGTCACTTAACCCCAACTGCCTAGGCCTTGACACTCTTCTTAGAATTGATTAGAATTGATACTAAGATAAAAGGTAAGGGTTTTAAAACAGAGACAGATAGACAGACAGATAGACAAAAGAGGGGAGGGGAGGGGAGAAAGATGGAGACAGAGAGATGGAGAGACAGTGAGACAGAGACAGAGATGGGAGGGGGGAGAGGAAGGAAGGGAGAAGTCTTGTTTCACTTGTACCTGCAAAAAGGCCCATGGGATGCACCATCCACCCTGAAAAGGAAAGACTAGAATAGAAGGAAACATGACATAAAAGAACAAATCAGACCTATCCCTTCTCTGGTACAAGGGAGGGTGGGATCCATCCGGGAAAGGTAGCAACCCTAAAATCTTCCTTCAATGGGGGCAACTTCACCCAGGACAGCACTAAAATGGTAATTTTCATATCATACCTATTTGGAGTGATTGTATAAATCCCTGATAAAAGAGAGGCTTCCTGGGGGGGGGGGGGGGAGGGAACAGTGTTGCTTAGCTCCTTAGGAACTCTGAAGTTCTTTCCAGTAAAGGATTAGGTAGGGGGTGGGAGGGGACAGAGACCTCAGCTTCATGGTGACACCATAACTTATATTAATCATATAATAGGTCTTAGGGTAAGTGGGGGTAGAAGTGGAGACAGGTCCACCAAAGGGAAGAGGTGCCTTTACTGTGGAAGGGATCAAGTATAAATCTTTTATGGTTTTTCTTTTTGTTTTTCATAGTGAGTATGGTAGAGAAAGAATGCCTCTTAACCTAAGTACTTGCTTAGGAGCTTTAAAAAAGCCCTTTAGGAAAGATATGAGTTAAATTCTGATGCTTCCAAAATAAAACCTAGATAGAAGAAGCCAAAAAGATGGGTCAGAGATATTCCCAACATAAATAAAGTTCCATACTATCAAGACCCACATCAGTAAAACAGTACTTTTAGTTTGGGATGTCAACCAAAGTATGATATATAGAATGTGATTCCTAGAGGAGAGCAATGAAGATGGTTAAAAAGAAATAGGCTCACTGAAGACTAAAGGTATTGAGTTTTAATAAACTCAGCAAAACTTAATCCAGTTGAATAAAATTTCAAGAACATGAAGGGAATACAGCATTACAGTGAGGATTACATAGTCCATATTAAAAATAGGTCAAGAGGAAACTGATTTATATTGTCAAAGGTTAGCTTTTGATAAAAAAAAAAATTGAAAGTATTTCCTCTCTGTGGGAGGATAACCTAGAATGCCCCAATTGGGGAGATGACTACCCTTTCTAAGGAAAGTAGAGTGGTGGTCTCTGACCCCAACATCCTGCTTTCCCTTCTAGCAGGGATGAAAGTCTCCCTTGGAGAAAGGGAGGGAAGAGAAAAAGCTAGAGATATTTCTTCTGTCTCCTTTGCCACAGGCCTCACTATCTGTGTAGTTTCACTATTCCTATCAATGCACAATATATGTTAACAAACAATATATATACAAGACAAATTGGAAATGTTTTCAGAGAGAAGGCCTTTAGACAATGACTGGCAAAGACTCCTTGTAGAAGGTAGAACTCTAGCTGAGACTTGAGGGAAGCCAGGGAATCCAAGAGGTAGAGATGAGGAGGGAGAGAGTTCTAAGTAGGGAGAAAAGCCAGTGAAAATGTTCAGGCAGCAGACAGAGTGTTTTGTGTGAGCAACAGCAAAGAGGACAGTGTCCCTGTATCACAGATTGGAGGGAAAAGGTGAGTAGTAAGGGGAAAAGGTGAGGAAGGGCCAGGTTATAAAGGATTTTAAAAGCCAGACAGAGGACCTTATATTTGATCAGGACAGGAACAACCTAGCCCAGGGATCTCAAACCCTTCCAGCTATTTAAATCTAGACCTGAAAGAGACTATTAAGGCCCCCTAGTCCAACTCCCCATTCTGTAAATGAGAAAACTGAAGCCCAGAGAGTTTAAGGGACTTGTCTGAGGTCCCACAAGTAGTAATCACTAGAGGTAGGTTTTGAACCTAGTTCTCCTGATTCCAGAACCTATTCTCTTTCCATTGTACCATAAAGGTCATGTAGTTCTTTATTCATTTGAATACAGAATCCAGTTGATCTTTGTGAAGAGAAGCAATGATTTAGAGAATTGTGATAAAAATAGATGACTACTATAAACAAATATTGTATTTTGTATTTGATGCCATTAAACTGGAACTAACTCAAGATGACATTAAAAATAAAATATAATGACTGTATTTAGAGTAATGCTTTCCCACACATCCAATCACATTAGTGACTATACAGAGATTGTCACACACAGCACCATTTGAAGGGTTTCAATGACCACATTTTTATTACCTGGGAAACAATCCTTTAGACAAATAGTCAGCAATATTTTTTTTCTGTTTCCTCAATCTGTCTCAAATACAACTAGGTAATCTGGCTTATAAATGCTTGCAAAGATGTTATAAGCTAAATGGATATCCAGAAAGTTATGCATTGTTGACATTCAAGTCATTTCAGTCATGACTGATTCTTTGTGACCCCATTTTGGAGTTTTCTTGATAAAGATACTGAAGCAGTTTATCATTTTCTTCTCCAGATAATTTTACAAATGAGGAACCAAGGCAAACAGAGTTAAGTAACTTGCCCAGATTCACACAGCTAGTAAATGTCCAAGGCTGTATCTGAATTCAGGAAAAAAAGTCTTCTTGATTCTAAGGTCAGCGCTCTATCCACTGTGCCACCTACTATCTCAAAGGTATGGATTAGAACAATTAAAAGTATAAAAAACAACTTCCTCTGAGTTGGACTTTTTGGAGATAATACAATATAGCGGAGGATTCCTTCATACCAACATTTTGGGGAATTTTTTAGGACTAAGAATTCAATAGGGATATTAAATATTTCAGAAACAGCCTGACCAACAGCTATGAGAGGTAAAGTTGGGAGAATAAATCAAGACTATGGCAGCTGCTTCAGTATCTTAACTGTTTTTCCTCATATGTTAGAACTTGGCTAATGTACTCTTTGAATCATATCCTATAACACACTGTCAACTTCTGTGCTTCCAGAAACTACATGTGGTTTCAAAACATGGCACCATATTGCAGTCACAAGTATGACTCTTCCAATTTTGAAGAACTACAGTGGGGTTAAGTGCCACAAGCAAAGAAATGTTAAGGACAAAAATTTATATGATCTATGATTTCTACTACACTAACTTAATAATGTAATTAGTATTTAGGCCATGTTGATTTTTAGAATTGTCAGTATCTGCCTTAAAAATGCAATCTGCCCCAGTCTGAATTGGCTTAAAAGCCTGGTTGAAAGAGAACAGTGTTATGCTGTTCATCTTTCATTCTGAAGAGGCCCAATGACATGGGGTAATGTCTTGACTTGTCAATGAATTGGATTTAGGTGAGACCAAGTTGCATCATCATCAGCCTCACTTTTTCAATCATTGGAGCCCAGTGGCTAGAAAGAAAAAAAACTGATGGCCTGGGATGAAGTAGATGACTACAGTAAATACTATAGCTTTCAACTAGCCTTTAGGACATTTACTTGCTAACTAGTTTAACTTGAGACACCTGCTTTGTTAAGCTAGAAACAAAGAATGAACTTAGGTTGGGTCTCCCTAAAAGGGGCAGTTTTTCTGTCCTTGTTTCTTCTTGTCAAGATTGGGAGTGGTACGATTTCTCCAAGAGGACAACTAATCTGCGTCATCCTGATTGGGATGATTCTGATTTTCCAGCCAAGATCACTAGAGGCAGTAGACATCCATGAATCAATTAACATTTATTAATGTCAGAGATCAGCCATACCCAAAGGCCAACCTGTTTTCCCCAGCTGCAGCTAATCATAAGGCTCATCAACTAACCAGATGTCACATTCTCCTTTTGGGGGGGTCCCTCGCTTTGCTGAGATGGTCAGTGGCCCACTTTATTAACAACAATATACATCATTGTCAATAAACTGTTTTCTTGCCCAGAAAACTTGCCTCGGGATCATTTTACTCACTACAGTAGGGTTAGGAGAGCAATAAAAAACATGAGCTCTGACATATTAGTTGAGATGGCTAAAAAGGTCCATAGTGGCTGATAGAATTGTCTTCAGGGAGAAGACCCTGCTGGTCACAAGTAGACAATGGATTATGGACAGGCTGATTTAGCCTTGGCATAATGGGAAAAGGGATATTCAGTTTGGAAAACCTAAGTTCGAGTCCTGCTGAAACATACTGTCTTTGTGATCCTTGCCAAGTCACAACCTCTCAGGTCCCAATTACTAAAGATTTTAAGTTGCAGAATAATTGCTAATATTTTACATGGGGAGGGAGTTTCCTCACAGAGTTCCCTACATCTATTAAGAAAAAAGGAAAACTTCTAACTCAGACTATTCTGTTTTCCTTTAGCCTGAAGGCCCAATTTATGTTACAGATAAACCTTATTCCTCATGACAGCTGAGAATTGAATTTAGAAGATACAAAGCAAATGGTCCATTCTCTCCTTCATTCTGATTATAAATGCCAAAACTAGGCACCAAGAATAATTCTGCTTGGCCCTTTTCAGGAAAAAAAAAGGGCCTGAAAGGTTGCTTGGAGGGAAGGTCAGCGTGTGGATGGGTTGTTAGGTTTTATAGGGAAGGGTTGATGAGTTTTTATTCTTTCTTTTTTAAAATACCTTTCCAAAGAAGATAATAATTCAAATATGTATGTAGTTTTCTATCTCCAGGCCTGTGCACATGCCTGGAATGAACTGCTTTCTCATCCCTAGTTTACATTCACTAAATTTCCTTCAAAGCTCAGCTCATTTAAGCTTATTCCTCCCTTCTACATGAAGCCTTTCCTGATTTATTCAGTTGCTAGTTTACCACCCAAATTATCTTATATATATTTTGTATATACTAATATATATGTTCGTGTTGTCTTGTCTAGAAGAGAAGCTCTTTGAAAAGCTTCAGCACTTGCTTTTTTTTTCCCTCATCCCTAGCACAGACCTTGGTACACAATAGGCACTCAATAAATAGTGGCTGATCTGAGTTTGTACAGTATTTTACATACTTTACCTAATTAGATCCTCAACAACCCTGTGAGGTAGATCTTCCAGGTATTATTAAATTTTATAGATGAAGAAACTAAGGCTTTGGGAGGTTGTGTCACATGGTCACACAACTAGCATATGTCAGAGGCTGGATCTGAACCCAGGATTTCCTAAAACCATATACCTCACTGCTGCTCAGAAGGAACCCAGAACTAGGAGTCAGGAAGACTAGATTTTACTCCTAATTCGGTCACTAATTAGTTTTGTGAGAAACTCTGAAAATTTCCATATTAAAAGAAGTGTTCCTTACATTTATTCCATTTTTAATTTTAAAAACTAAAATGTTTATCAATGGAATTTTTCTTTTAAAAAGTTCCACAGATCCAGAGAAATCATCAACTGTGTTTTTAATCAGTTTCAGGAAGTCCCTAGTATACAGAAATAGTAGTCGGCTTTGAAGATAAACTTACCTGAAGAATCTTCTTTGTACAGAGCAGTGAAGCAATAACAGAAAAGTGTTATTGACAATTCCATAGATTTCATTAATTGCTGAATGTGATATATTCATTAAGAATTCCTAATAATTCCTTCATTCAAACCTCTTGCATGTCACATACCACAGAAATGGCCAAATGGAAACAGAATCCTTTTAGTTTTAGTGAAGGAAAACTTCTAAAAAGGCCATCAGAGTTCAGCTTACGCATCCCAATGATTCATCATTATTCTAGAAATAACAGGTCACAGAATTCAGAGCTGGAAAAACTTGCCATCATCTAGAGTCTAGATTCTAGACTAACCACCTCATTTCAAAGCTGGAACTTTAGCCATTATCAACCCTAACCCCCTCATTTTACAAATGAAAATGAAAATAAAGCCCACTCTGAGAGGTAATGCATTTTACCCCAAATCACACAAGGATTAAGTGGCAAACCATGTCTCCTAACTCCAAATTTACATCAGGAGCAAGAAAAGTAGATGCCTTAGTGGGTAAAGAAGGAAACATAGCAACAACTGATCTTTCACTTTATTTTTACTCATCACTTCACTCTAGGGAAAGGGTTTATACACAATTTCTTAAATCTCCATGAAGCTGAGCAAAGTGTATCTATGAAAATGATTTTGAACATGCATCATATATTCTAATAAGGAATCATTCAATTAAAATGGATATATAAGGAGGTTGTGGGGTTTTTTCCCCATAGATTTACAGTAGGGCAATTTGACTGATTAGCAGGCATACCAGAATTCATACTCTTGCATTCAAGTTTATCCCCTTAAAAACACACACTGTAGGAAGTAGAACGCTGACACCACAGAGCAGAAAACTTTGAAAATCCCTCTGTTTGGCCTCTGGAGTCTACAACTCATTCTTTTGAGTATGTACAAAGACAGTAAAGCTTTATCCCTTTAGGATGGAATTTATGTTCAAAACAGACAAAAGTCACAAAGCCAAATCAGAAAAACGAAGTAGGTGAAGTGGGTCTATTAAGTAGAGAGCCTGACCTTCCAAACTGGCTCCCAAACTAACTTTGAAGGTGAACCACACTGACTCCATTTTGTGTCTCTATTCTAGAGCTAGCTTAGTTCCCTTTTTATTCAATTATGGGCCTAGTGCAAATTCTGTCTTGTGAGAAGTTTATTCAATTATGGGAACTGGGACAAAACTTTATTGGATTGTTTGAATCTTGCCCTGTGTGGCTGGGAAATTGGATCATTGGATCTGCTATTTAGAAACTCTTAACCTAGGAACTCATGTTGACCAGAAACACTGTCAGATCCAAAGAATGATGCAAGTTTTCTCATAGCAACCTATATGCCTTATTTGAAAACTTGCTCCATACTGATCAATCATTATTTCTATGTTCCCTTGATTTTTTACGTATAATTGGAGAGGAGTAGGACACCTCTTTCCCTGAATTCAGGGAACTGTACTAGTTCAGTTTCCCCTTCCCAACTTGGAAACTCCTTCATCTTTCCTCCTATTAGAAATCAGATTACCTAATGTCGTACTGTTTCCTTTTAATTAATTGGCCTTACTTGATTATACTCAGGGTGTAAAAGTCTGTCTCCCCCTGTATTTGGAGTCTAGCTTTAAGATGAGGAAGGGGCCTCATCCCAATTTGTTAGGCAATTGGCATGCACTGCTTAATAAATCTATATGCTCAGAAAATTGAACCTTTGTTTCTTCATTTCATCTTTTGCTTTTTACGGGGATGACAGATCACTACTTTGAAAGACAACATTAATTTGCATATATGCCTTTTGGTATCTCTGTTAAGAAAAATTAGTTCACTACTTTCTGGTCCCATCCTTCGATCCTATAACAACATATTATTCCTTATATACACCTAGCACTTGAAAGTTTACAAATTCCTCACAATACCTCAAGAAGAAAAGGAAATGGGAATATAATCATGTTTTACAGAGGAGGAGACTGAGGCTCAGATAGATTAAGGAACACACCTGAGGTCACACAGCTACTGACAAAAAGAGAGTTTAAACCTAGGTCTCATGACTTCAAGCCCAGTGTTCTTTCTTCTACATCATATTGCCTCCCTCTTGTAATGGAAGACTTTCATAAGTCACCTGTATCTCAAAGGATGTATTCAAACTTTTTATTAGAATTGCCTACTGCTTGAAATAAGGAGGCATTTTAACTAGGACTTAAAGGTTTTTGTTATCATTAGCAATGGTTTTGTTAAAATGTTATTTGTTGTAGGTTTTGACATATTACACTCTACAGATCAATAATGGATTAGTAAAATGTTAGCTATTATAACTAGAAGTTATAGTATATCTTATGTTTATCCAAATGCTATGGTTTTTAAAACAGCAAGCTTTTTAAAATGTAAAATGACATTTAAAAAAGAACTTCAAGGGCTTTGCCAAAAAAGAAAACTTGTAGGGTACATATCTATTAAAAAATACAGCTGACACTTTTCAAAATGAAATTACCTCACTAAGAATCAAAGCCACAGATGTCTTATTCTTTCTGCCAGAATACAGATCAGATCAACACAGCTACCAACTCTAAAGTGTTTAGATGGAAACGGCCCATTCAGGCTTTAATGAAATCAATTGTGCTCCTTTCCCCAATCTCCATATTAAAATCACTAATTAAGTTTTCCCCAGATCCAAATGTGGCTAGATAGGGGGCATATAATCCCAGATGGGTTAAAAGATGTCCTGAACCTTGCATTTTCAGATTGCATCCTTCCCCAACTCCACTCCCACCCTAATTCCTCTTATTGCCCCCCTGAAAACTTGCTGAAACATTTAGACATTTAACACAAAATAAACCTCTGTTGTTAGTAGCATTTGGCATTGTTATGTTCTAAAGGGTAACTATTGATTTACAACCACAACCTTAATACCTAAAACTGAACAGTAGAACTTCTGATTATATATATATATATAAATATAAAGGATTTCCAGGTCTGTTTTTATGGATGTCCTTACAGGTCTCTCTAAGTATTCCCCCCAAATTAAAGTTCACTCCAACTTTAAAAAATTGTTCTCTAATCATCAGTCCTAGAGATCTTTAGAAGTTGTATGTTCTACTATTCCTCCTATGGGTAAGACCTCATCTAAACCATCCCAGAACAAATATCTCCTACTGTCCTGACAATATCCCCTAGCAAAGATGCTCCACTGGTCCCCTAAACCCCTAGTCTAGAAGTTCCTCCAATATCACTCTTAATTTACATGTTTCAACCTAGGCATCTTATTAAAAGTTACTACCACTAGTTCTTTCTTGAATCTTTGGTGAATAAAGACAACCCTGACCTTATACACTTATGGTTAAGTAATCTGAATTCCTCAATCTTAATCCAACTCCATCTCAGAAATTCTCCTTTTCAACCTTCTACCTTGCAAGTATGTCTGCAATATGAATTGGGGGCTCCGGAGAGAATAGCTTATAATGATAGTAAAAATGGAAATCTTGTTCTATCGATGTTACTGGTAAGTGTACAATCAACCTCAAAGTGAGGTTACATTCAGTGTGCAAAAGGAGATGGAGCAATTTTCTATTAGTTGCTAAGGGCCTTAGATGCCATTTAATTAGGCATGAGGTCTATTAAACTAGCACGATCTCCTTCTAACTTTGAAATTTCTTAATTCTGAAATCTAGTCTGTACCTGATCTGAAGGGATCTACACGATCTCTAATGAAAACAATCATTTAACCTCAGCTTAACCCTTTAACCAAGAGGGAACGTTTTATTTGGATGTGGACCAGATGGTGCTAATTGGGTGAAACTTAGATAAGGATTATTAATTTCAAATAGCTCTGTGTGAGAATCAGAATGTCTCCCCATTACTTTTACCCCTTGGTCCTAATTCTTTCTCTGGTCAAGTAAATTTAATCCTTCAAATAACTTCCTTTATTCTTGATTTCTCTTTGAGCATGTATTTCTTTTTGTGACTGGCAATTAAATGGGAGGAATACAGATACACAAGCTTGTCACCTTAATTTTTTTTCTCTGTGTACTTTGGAAAGGACAAACGCCTGTAATGTTACATACATATCTGTCTACATTTCCTATTTGGAGGGCAAAGGGTTAGCAAACCATTATCAGCAAAATGCAACATTCAAAATCCATAGGCTCATTATTTCAGAGCTAATGAGAGGTGCCATAGTAGAAAGCCAGACTCCAAATAAGACTGACTTGGGTTGAAGTCCTGCCCTTAGATATACTGAGTTAAAGGTGCTTATGTGGCACAGTGGCTAGAATGTTAGACCTGGAGTTTGAAAGATCAAAGTTTAAATTCGGTCTCAGACATTTAAATCCACATTCATATACTAGCTGGGCAAGTCACTTAGACTGTCTGCCTCAGTTTCCTCAATTATAAAATGGGGATAATAATAGTACCTATCTCTCAAGATTGTTGTGAGGATAAAGTGAAATATATGTAAAGCACTTCACAAGTCTAAGGAGCTAAATAAATGCTATCATCATCATCATCATCATCATTCTGGTTGTTAAACCCTTGGCAAATAGCTTAACCATTTAGAGTCCAAGGAAATTCTCTAAGACCATGAGTTTCATATTAGGTGCTAATCTGCTGTACTAGAGGGGATTTCCTGAAGTGGCCTATACCAATGAAATCACAGATCTGGTCTAAATAAATAAATAAAAGGAAAAAAGCATATTTACTGCAAAATGACTAGTGACATCCTAGCATCAAAGAACAGGAAAAGGTAAGTTTCACTAAAATCAAATGGCATTAAGAATGCAAATTTAGCTGATCTTAGTGGTTACTAAAGCAAGAGGCCAACTTCAAAGGTACCAGTTTGTTTAGATAAGAAGCAGCTAGGTGATGCAGTTCTATTGGCATGAATGTGATCATGAGCTACATTAAAAGAAATATCACTTCCAAGAAAAAGTAGGTAACAATTCCACTGTATTCTAACTTGTTCAGATCACATCTGGAGTATTACATTTATGATGATGTGCATCTCATTTTTGAGAGTACATAGAAAATCTATAAAGCATCCAGAAGAAGGAAAACATAAAAGGCAAAGGTCATGCCATAAAGGAAATCAATGAAGAAACCTGAAAAATAAAATAAAGTAGAAATACTTGGTCCAGAGGGCAGAACTAGAGGCAACAGTTTTCAGTTGAGAAAAGGAAAATTTATGACTAATAAAAGGTAGTGGAAAGAATATTGGATCTGGAGTCAATAATCTGGGTTTGAATCCCAACTCTTTCTTTTTTTAAGTGAAATAAATATGTTTCAGTCTAGAAAAAAAAGAATGCAAATTTAAAAGATGGGTTTGGGTCTTCTGAATATGTTCTTCTGTACAAAAGAATTCCATTCAAGGATACACTAAGAAGATATACATTTTTATTGATAATTCTGGGAGGAAAAGAAAACAATATTTTTACATACAAGTTGATGTTTACAAGCATTTTCATAAAACATTTTCCTTTCCTTTTAAAAATGCATTCCCATTTAGCAAACAAGAAAAATTAAACTACTATTTATTATAAGCATATGAAAACTGCCACCAACACTTTCCTTCCTCCTTATCCTTGGATATAACATACTATGACTATGACTTTTGACAATGAAGTTTATCATAAAGAAACCTATCAACATTAACCTGATGCCAGAAGTGGTTTTATTTATGAGATGAAGCTAGTTACTGAACCATTATTTCAGAATATAGAAAAAGCTAGTATTTAAGTGTGTGCTAAGTATTGGTGCTGTATATACTATATGAGAAAGAATCTGCAACTATAAAGAGATATGAAGCATTTTTACATGATCACTCCAATGTGAGGAGAAGTCCTTAACATTATTCTATAAAGTGCTGACATGTGGAAGGATCCTTTAGATAGTGAGTCCCAGAATCTAAAAAAAGAAGGTAGGGGAGGAAGGTACTTTTATAGTAGTTAGAAAAATTCTACTGACCAGAAACTATCTAATTTAATTAAAGGACCCCTAAGTTCACTTCAGGGTGGCTGGGGGCTTTTCCAAATGCCGCAGTCTTTAAAGGTCTTGGTTAGAGAAATGAATACAAGAAGGAATGAAAAGGGGAAGATACTGAATGATGTCTACTATCTCTATGAAAATACTATGTAAAGAGATGTGATCTTTTCAAAACTTTGGACAATTAAGCCCATCTTTGAATGTAACACAATAGCAACAACTCCCTAAGGAGTGGGGGAAATCTTAACATGGCATTAACAGATTTCAGTTACACACTGCCCTAAACAGAAAGAATTAAAAAACATAATTTTATAGACCTGTTCTACTTTTCTTCCATAATACTCTAACATGATTTTAATAATTAAAAAAATTTTTAAATACTTATCACATCTGTTACAATTTGTTCAATTCTTTTCCTACTTTTCACATTAAAAGAACATTGCTTCTCTACTGAATAGTATTCATATATATGAAAAATGAACAACAGCAAAACCCTTCAAAATATACCATTTATTTTCCCACACAATGCCTTTGCCACATTTTGGAAGGCATTCTTACTCTGACAGGATCCCTGCCTAAGTGTGTGGAAAACTTCATCTTCAGATAAGAAAAATTATCAATGCAAAATCAAAAACAATGTTTGTTACTCTGAAGCGTTAGCCCTTCTCATTTACAGAAAAGTATAATGACATTCCCTACAAGGGGTGTTTCTGTCAAATACCATCATATCCCTACAAATGGAAAAAAGATTGCAGCAATGTCAACCATTTGAAGGAAAGGTATAAAACTGAAGGGAGAAGTGGTGATCCTTAAGAGGGAGAAAATCGTTAAAATACTATTATACAATATTGTTACAATTTTTTTTATATCTGCTAAAAACACTTTTCCATTTTGTTTTCTGAGTTGCTTCCAAAATCATATGAACAGTGCACATATAAGCCCAAATAGCAGCTGTCTTTCCAAGTAAGAGGTCAATATTCAAAGGAATACACAAGAACTCTTTAAGCTGATGGTAAATACATGACCACAGTACCTTCCCAGTAAAAAATTAATAGTGATTTAAAGATCATGGACAGATAAAAACTTCAATATTATCTAAAATCATCATCTGATTAAATACCTTTTCAAGAGAAAAATGCATTCATGCTGTGAATTAATAATAAAGAAAGAACTTGGAGGCAGCTGAGTGGCTAAACTGAAAGAACAGGTGTGGGTGAGGAAGTGTCCTGGGTTCAAATCTGGTCTCAGATACTTTCTAGCTATGTGAACCTGGGCAAGTCCTTTAACATCCATTGCCAGCCCTTACTGCTCCCCTGCTTTGGAACCAATACACAATGTTGCTTCTCGGATGGAAGGTAAATTTTTTAAATGTTTTTTTTTTTTAATACTGCATTAGCCAATAAAATTGTAAATAATACAGAATTACAAATACAAGCTTGCATTTAGACAAAAAGTAACATCCTTTGGACAATGGTTCATTAATTAACTCAATTTAAGAAAGCTGACCTAAGCCTTAGACCACTTTTGTAGTAACAACTTTGGTAAAACATTTACTATTCAATACTGTAAATACTTAACTATTCTTAAAAAACTGTTGTTGTTTGACAAATTCTTAAGAAGCACCTGAAAATTACTTACAAGTAACACCACTCAGAGACTACTATATCAAGGCACATGATTTTCCTAACATAAAGGCTATTTTAAAAACTATGCTACTAAACATCTGACACTATTACTTGCTTTCAGAAGAAATTAAAACTATGTTTTAATTCTATTTTACAAGAAGGCTTATCATTTTCCTCGAATCATTTGTCCTCTTTCAATTGAACTGAGAACTTCTTTAAGACTAGACAAATTTCAATGTACACACCAAATTATGAATTAATTCAACGCCACCACACAATTATAAATACACAAGTTTGAAAACTACTTTTGCAATTCATATGATGGCATAGTACCAAACCTCCTATTAAAAACATTATTTTTAAAATCCTTTCCTAGGCCTAGTAAAGGCCCAAGTTGTACCTCATTCTTTAGTAATGAGGTATTGGGTAGCTCCAATAATAGAAAATAATCCCTTAAATGTGTGTGTGTGTGTGTGTGTGTGTGTGTGTGTGTGTGTGTGTGTAAATATATATAAATGTTTGGTTGTAAATGCTGTTTCTTAGACTTCTCTCATTCAAGTTTTGTCTAGAGTTCAGGGCAAAGTCTCAAAACTTAATTGCCCCTAGAAGTTTACTTTTTAATTAAGATTCAGCAACCACCACTATATTTTTAACTCCTCCCAAGAAATGATTTATGTCCAGTCTGTCTCCAACAGCCTCAGCTCAACTTTTTATTTCCTTCTCTTTGATTTTTTTATTCCAGAGTTGGGGTTCAGCCATTGCTACAGACATGGAAATGGACAGTCTTTTAGACGTGTTTAAGCATAAAATGCATCCATTACATTTCCACCTGCCCTCATAGATGACATGATAATAAAGCAAGGATCCTAAAATTTTAACAACACCTGAAGTTATCTATCTAAATGAGGGCTACACTTTTTCCCAATTGATAAATGGGGAAGGGACATGAATAGGCAATTTTCAGATAAAGAAATCAAAACAATCAATAAGCACATGCGAAAGTGTTCTAAATCTCTAATAATTAGAGAAATGCAAATCAAACAACTCTGAAGTACCACCTTATACCTAGTCCATTGGCTAAAAGGACAGAAAAGGAAAGTAATGAATGTTGGAGGGGATGTGGCAAAATTGGGACATTAATGCATTGCTGGTGGAGTTGTGAATTGATCCAACCATTCTGGATGGCAATTTGGAACTATGCCCAAAGAGCTCTAAAAGACTGTCTACCCTTTGATCCAGCCATACCACTGCTGGGTTTGTACCCCAAAGAGATCATAGTTTAAAGACTTGTATGAAAATATTTATAGCCACGCTTTTTGTGGTGGCAAAAAACTGGAAAATGAGGGGATGCCCTCCAATTGGGGAATGGCTGAACAAATTGTGGTATATGCTGGTGATGGAATATTATTGCGCTCAAAGGAATAATAAACTGGAGGAATTCCATGTGAACTGGAAAGACCTCCAGGAATTGATGCAGAGCGAAAGGAGCAGAGCCAGAAGAACATTGTACACAGAGACTGATACACTGTGGTAAAACAGAATGTAATGGACTTCTGTGCTAGCAGCAATGCAATTACCCAGGGCAGTTCTGAGGGATTTATGGAAAAGAATGCTACCCACATTCAGAGGAAGAACTGCAGGAGTGGAAACAGAAGAAAAACAACTGTTTGAACACATGGGTTGAGGCAGACATGATTGGGGATGTAGACTCAAAACTACCACACCAATGCAACTATCAACAATTTGGAAATAGGTCTTGATCAATGACATATGTTAAAATCAGTGGAAATGTGCACCAGCTATGGGGGGGAGGGGAGGTTAGGGGGTGAAGAGGAAAGTAAGAGCATGAATCATGTAACCATGTTAACTTTTCTAAAAAATAAATATTAAAAATAAAAAATAAAGTCTAGTAAGAAATAAGGTACCACAAGAAATAGAGTCCAAATAGAAAAAATAACCACTTGCAGCCTTAGCTGAACCATTTTCTCTTATGAATTCTTTCACTCACGTCTTACAGAAGTCATACAGAAATCTATTTAATGATCCAAGTTCTATAACCTGAGTTTTTCAAAGGATAAGGTATATTGGCCAAAGGGCAAGATTTTTAACAAAGACCATGAATTTCCTTCCACTTAGAATCTTGGTTCTAATTTTGTACGCAGTAAAATAAAGCTATTTAAGTTGAACTATTTTAATAATAATGTAATTTTGTACAAAGTACAATTAGTAAAATAGTAATATTAATTGAAAGAATAACAAAACTGAATGTTCTATAATTATGACTGAACATCTCTGACAAGTGAAAAAATATATCTCCCTCCTTTCAGTGCAAAGGCTGGGGCTACAGGAATACTGAATATGCTGTGAGATGGACATCATCCTAGGATCATAAATTAAAACCTGGAAGGGGTCTTATGAGTCAGTTTTTTTTGTTTGCTTTATAAAACCCTTACCAATATTGTATATTGGCTCAAAGACAGAAGAGTGGTAAGGGTGGGCAATGGGGGTCAAGTGACTTGCCCAGGGTCACACAACTGGAAAGTGTCTGAGGCCAGATTTGAACCTAGGACCTCCCATCTCTAGCCTGGCTCTCAATCCACTAAGCTACCCAGCTGCCCCCGTAAGTCAGTTTTGATACACTGGATTTATTCTCTCTCTTTTTTTTTACTTTGTTATAAGGGAGGATGGGAAATGGGGAAGGATATATATTCAGAAATGAATGGGGGCAGCTGGGTAGCTCAGTGGATTGAGAGCCAGGCCTAGAGATAGGAGGTCCTAGGTTCAAATCCGGCCTCAGACACTTCCCAGCTATGTGACCCTGGGCAAAGTCACTTGACCCCCATTGCCTACCCTTACCAATCTTCCACCTATAAGTCAATACACACAGAAGTTAAGGGTTTAAAATTAAAAAAAAAAAAAAAAGAAATGAATAACATCAAAAAATCAACTTTGAAAGAAATAAAAATAAAACAAACTGTTTAGCAAGCATATATCTGATTTACCAATAAAAAAAAAAAAAGTGAACTCTAGAATCCAGAGCCAGAAGGGATCTTAAAAGATAATCTCAATCCCTTTATTTTAAGATGAAGCCACTAGGGCTCAAAGGGGTGAATTAGCTCGCAGAAAGACACAGCTAATAAGTAGCAAAGCCAAAGTTCAAAAGCAGCTCCTTTGAACCCAAATCTAATGGTCTTAACATTATAAACTTTTATGTGTTATCATTTCTGTTGCACTGGAAAAGAGAATGGTTGGAAAAACCCAATGTTAAGGGCCCTTAGCATTAGACCTCATGGACAAAATAAAATCAAGGAAATCTTAGTTTATGAGAAAAAAAATATTGTACCTTTGTAAGATTACGAATAACTAATTAAGCAAGTATGAATCCCAAACATACTTGACATTGTGCAGGTCATTATTTACTTCTATATCGCAGCCTTCTGAATGTCTTCCAATGCAGGAATGAGAGATAGTTGAACTCTCCCTGCCAAACCTAACAAAAAATGGCCAATATAATCTACTAGAAGGAGCTTGGCATGGAAAGCCAAAAAGACATCTAATCATTACCTCTAACCCTTATATTGGCTAGCAATCTAAATTTAAACAATTCACTTTAACTTAAATCTCAATTTCTACATGTATTAAATGAGATTCAATCTACTTGAGATTAATGTAATGAGGATCAAATAGGGAAAAATCTCCAAAAATGTTGAAAAGTCAAACACCATACAACTAACAAGATTAAATTAAGTTAAAATTCATTTCATTTTAAATATTACATTATATCTCTTTGAGATAAACAGAAATAAAGGGTAACTATGAAACTTTCAAGGCTAAAGTGTCCATTCTGAATTTACCACATCAATTATATGGATATCCATTTGCTTTGATTTTGTTCACTGGTCAAGGAATTCTAACTCTAGCTCTCTTCCTAAACGAGTGATATGATACTAGCCAAATTTCTTGACCTATACTTACCTATCCGTTCAACTTGAACACCAAGTGATTCAAAATGAGGCAATATACACTCCATGCCCATGGTCTCACACAATCAAAACAACTGCAGAAATATAGTCTGGGCACTAATGGACATTATGCAATGATCCACTAAAGCAGTTGGTTGTCCTATTCTTAGGTGGAGGTGGGGAGGAGGGGAGCCTTGGAAATGTACTGGGTAGAAATGATTACAATAGCATTTAGGTAGGATAGTGTGGTGGATAGGGAATTCACATTGAAGTAAGACTTGGGTTCAAATTCCACTCCTGAAACACACTAGCAGAACAACTTTACATTACAAATTACTTATTCTACGTAGAATTTCCCCAGATCAGTAAATTCATAGGCTTTAACCATGCCTATTCTTCATGCCCTCCTCTCCTCCTCAAAACACTACCAAATTCTCAACATTACCGTTTGTACAAAAAACTCTCCTCCTATGAGGCTAGGTGCTTAGGATCTATACTTGATCTCTGCACGGTTTATAATCTATTACTAATTATAGGATGAATGAAAGGTTGTTTGGGCGCCATACCACAGACACTTTCAGTCTTTGTAATTCAGTCTTTGAATATTTCATATGTACAGTACATCATTACAGAGACTATACTTGGGCAATATTTTGATTTATTCAACAAAACCTTACACATAGCCCCTTATCCTGTCTGAACTAGTTTACCTACAGGAATATGACCAATATAACAAGTTCAAAAAGTACACATTTAATACCTATAACATGTAAAGTTCTATAATCTCTTTATAGACACGAGAAAAATCTAAGTCAATCTCCCAATGAAGAAATCCTTTCTATAACATTCCTGACAATAAGTCATATAAATTCTGCTTATATACTTCCAATAATAAAATATTTACTCCTTAATGAAAAAGTCAATTTTCTTGCTAGACAGACTTAAGAATTCTAATGGAACTTCCATCTATTGATCCTAGTGTCTGAAGTAACCCATTAACAAAGTACTTCTTCCCACATGAAACTCCTTTTAAATATTAGAGGTTATCATGCCTACCCTTCTCCTGTAGCTTTAGTTTTCATTATTCCAAGAAAAGTATCTAAAACCTTTAACTGATCTTTTCACAATTTGAACACTATTAACTAATCTGATCATACTTCAACTGAATATGATGTTAACAGATGTGGACTAACCAATGCAGAGTACAATTGAATGATTACTTCCTTTAACTGGGATACATTTTATTTTTTATCATTTTCATTATATTGTTGGGTCATACTGACTCTGGTAGACTAACCAAATTCATCAGATTTGGAAATATTAACTGACCCCTCCCTGCCAAGGAATTAAAAGGAATCTGAAATCAAAGCATGCAGTTTTTTACTTAAGTTTATTTGGGTTTTTGTTTTAGAATTTTTGTTTTATATAGTTTTTCTCTTACAGAAATGAATATGGAAATATGTTTAGCATGATAATACATGTATAACCAAGGTCAAATTGCTTGCCAGGTCTGGGATGGGGGAAGGAGACAATTTGGATCATGTAACTTCGGAAAACTTAAATAAAAATTTATTATATAAAATCGATAAAAACAAAATATTTTCACTATTAAAAATAAAAATGCTTTACTGACAAAAAAAATAAATAAAATATTAATGGTAAATGTTCAACAAAATAAAAATACAATGCAACAAAGAAAAAAATAAAAATAAAATGGGATATGCAAAATATTGTACTAGACTGAAAAGCCATAGGTAGCCAAGGACTTCACATAGTTTCTGGGATTCTTATTCAGTTTACCATAAAAACTCAGGCTTTCTAGTAGTTTCCTAAAGTACCTGGTTAGTCTTGATTTTCAGGGAGTCAGAGACCAGTTAAAGTTTAAAGCACCATGTTAGTACCATGTTAGATCATTTGGAAGACCTTACAAAGTATAGTTGTGTCCTTACCTTTTCTACATATTATCATCTAGAGAACCTAACTTGGAGAAAGAACTGTGTGATATCAAACATTTGAATTCTGGCAACTCTCTGAAGGGCTTTAACATCCAAATCATATTGTCTGAACTGACAACTCCAACCTGAAGCTCACCAAGAGACTATAATTGGCCTGATTTTTAACTTGTTTAAATTTCTAATCCATCCTATAGCTAGTTTAATGATAGATAAACTAATCCTTTCAAAGAAGGTGTAATATGCAACTCTGGCATAGGAAACAGCCCTAACCAGCTATCTAGCCCCAACTGGATCTTATAAGACTAATAATCTACAAGTGATAGTCGATTTGAGCTTCTGCACATGAGAGGATAAATTCTTCAACAAGCCAGTCTCTGGATACATTGAAGATATCAGACAAGAAAGAGATGTTAGAAGAAAGGTAAAAACATACTATAAATTTAATCCTGTATCTGTCACCTTTAAGAAATATGCTATCACCTGGGCAATATGGATTAAGCAAGTTTCCAACTTGTGACCAGTAAAGTTTGGTGGTATGTTCAAATTCACATGTAAATTCTGTTCCTACCAAAAGAAAGAAGCCACCAATACAGTCCATCATTACTCATTTATAAAAGGTTTGCAACCTCTCTGGAATCCTAGATAAGTTCACATTTGAAACTTGGCATCAAATCAGTTTCTGTCATATACTCTTTTCTGTCTTCCAGGTCAAGAGTCACAAAATCTTAATAACAATAATGCAAAAAAAAATTTTTTTTTAACTTAAGAACTCTGGCTAATGCAACAAGCAGACTCACCTCCAGAAGATCAATGATGAACATTACCCATCTCCTCCTAAGAGGTGAAGAATTCAAGATGCAGAATAAGATATACATTTGTGAACATCAGCAATGTGTAGGTTTGTTTTGCTTAAATGTGATTATTTGTTATAAGTATTGTATTCCTCTTTTTTCTACTGAGGAAGATTATTGGTAGAAGGAAGGAGCTTATAATAGTATTGCCAAAAAAGGGAGGGGACGTACTCAAGCAATTTTTAATGAACATCAGTTCAAAAGGAAACAGACAAGCAGGCCAGCTTTGAAAGTAACATGTTTAATTTATTATAATTTTTTTAAAGCAAGCAGCACATAATAGATTCAGGGTTTCACATATAATCCTTTTTTCTGTTCTATTTGTAAAGAAATATTAAGTTCAGAATGAAAAAAATTAAAAACAAATTTCACTTGATGTTAGCCCATCACCCCAAGATGAACAGGCATACCAAAAAAAGTAACAAATCTGGAACAGTACTGACCTCCTAAAATAAGTGGCTCATTCTAATTAATTTCCCTTCTAAATGAGTTTTTTTCCCCATTTAAATCAGCTCTTTTTTTCTATTTTGACTTACACTGTTGCTATTTTCCAATCTACTAATGATACCTTTACACTCCTTTGCTCCTATTACAATTTGGCCTATCTCCAAGCTGACCCTCTAACTATTCTTGTATCAAGCCAAGGCTCTGTATAAAGCCTATGTCAGCAGAGGGCAGATGTCTACAAAGCCCAAACTGAGACTGGTCACATATTGAATTTTTCTACACTGTTCAAACTATCTTCACAAAATTATATGATTGGAAAAGATCGCAGAGTCCATCTGGTCCAACCAACAAACAAATTAAGGATGGGCTCTCTAGAATATTCCCAATAAATTATCACATGGCCCTCACTCTAAGCAGAGTTGAACTCAGATAAACTCCAATAAAGATCTCAGTCCCAAAAACTGATATAATCTAGTTCAATCCCAAAGAGCATGATATAACAAACTTCCTTCCCCTTGGTAAGAAAAGAGTAGAAATGAGAGCAAAATGTTGTATAGACTTTTGGGTGAGGTCTCTGTTAGTCAGTTTTGCTTAACTGCTTTTCCTTGTTACACGTGAGGGTCTAATTTGAGGAAGAAATATCTTCTTCAGAGCAATCATCCCCAAGTTCCTTCAACCAATCCTCATATGGCATGGTGTCGATACTCTTCAATATCCTATTTATCCTCCCTCCTCCAGATGTTCTCTGGCTTATAAATATCTTTCCTAAAATGTGGCATCTAAAATGGAATGCAGTACTTAAAGAATGGTCAGGAAAGGGCAGAATGCAGGACTATCATCTTATTCTGGAATGCTATTACTCTTTATTTTAACCTAAAATAAAATGAACTTTTTTGGCCAGCTATATCACACTGTTAACTCATTCTGAACCTGTAGTTAAATAGCCCCACTCTCACCCTTTTAAAACAAATTATCTAGCCATACCTACCACATTTTGTACTATGATGTTGATTTTCTAAACTGAAGTATAAGTCATTTATTCCTGTCAAATTTATCTTACTAGAACTGATCCAACATACCTGATGATATTTTTTCAGATCCTGATTAGATCAAATTCCTCCCTTATTTTGTATCATCTGCAAAATTAGTGTGTATGCCTTCTATGCCTTCACTCAAATTGATAAAAAAAAAAAATTAAGTAGCAATGGATCATGCTTGAGCACTGCACTAAGAATATCTTTATAGGGAAGTCTCTAGATTCAATCACAAGCAGCTGAACTAGTACTTCAACCACCATCACAGCTGGCTCACAGAAAGAGGGGTCTTACTGAGATCTTTATGGAATCCCTGCCCTAGGGCTGACTTAACCATGTTTCTAAAGAACATGGGCAACAGAGCAAAGGCTTCAATTGGTATATATTGAGAAGTCTCTTTTTAAAAATACCAATAATAATTCACATACATATTATATCTCACTTTAAAATTTTCAAAGCTTTTCTCTTTAGTAGAATATTCTTGGGTTGACTAAAGAGGCTCATCTGCTCTCAGGTGACCTGCTACTATGGCTAACTATTGCTCTAAAATTTAAGATCAAAAACATTCCACACAGGAGAGCATCTATGAAACTGCCTCAGTTGCTCAAGCTTCTCTTAAAACAGATATTTCCCAAAGTGTTTCTTATAAAGACTGCCCTAACAAAGATTTTTCTGGGTATCTGAAAACTGTTACATCGTTAACACTTTCTTAAACAGTCTAGCCAAAGTCAACATAAGACCTACCTAATTCCATAACAACCCTACCTTTCTTGATTGAACTTGTGTAACACACTGCCTCATTATGATGACCTAGAAAGTCTAATGTTCTGTTCCAGCAATAAGGCTTTATTGTTTAACTATAACAGACCTTCCTGATGACATTTTTACTTAAGTTGATATGAAAATTAAGTTGTACTCTCTAAGTAATACATCACGACATGGGTAGTAGGAAGAGAAGAATACCCAAGGTATATTGGATAATGAAAAGAAATCAATCTGTGATGCAGCACAAATGAAGAATAAAGTAGAAAATAAAATGTTGATTTAACCATGTTATATACAGTTTAAAAATGCTTATATCTGTCCAAAAGCTATAGACTTTTTAAAGGCACATAAACTCTATTAGCCTAAATCCGACATTTCAGAACTCCATTTGGCTAATACAAATTAACTTCTCTTTATATCGTTATAACAAAAAAAAAACCTTTATATTATGAATTGAAGATAAAAGATAGCACCTTATACTTCAATCACTTAGCAGTTTTAGCTTGTTTTACACAAGTGACACCAGAACTGCCATGGATTAAGTTCATAGAACCATAAAAGTTTAGAGCTAGAAGGAACCTCAGATATGATCTAATCCATATTATCTAGTTCATTTCTTATGAAGGAATTGAGGCTCAGAGGTTAACTTGCCCAAGAGGTGGGAAGCCAAAACTAGAAATAAGGTCTTCTTCTCACCCCACACTCTTTCCCAATTACATGATGTTTATATTGTGTAAAGTGATGCTGATCAAGTTATCAATACAGATATTCTCCATTTAAAGCAAATTTATTTTTACCAAAAATACCAAATTTCCAGAATTGACATAGAAGGGCACTAAAAATTTTCAGGCTGAGTTATAGTGGCACTTACTGTGCTACAGTAACCCAACTCTCTGAGACACTGCAAATATATACCAAAAAAAGAAAAAAAAAGAAATAGTTGAGCTAAATTCTAGGAGGTATAAGTGTGGAGCCAGGGCAATTCCCAGGCATGGCAGATGTTCCTATGTTCTTGGAAACGGGTAGAGGTGATTAGGGAGGATCCTAGACTTCAAAAAATTCTATAAAAGCATTCCCTGTATAACAATGCCAGCATTTAACAGGCCTGGCCACCATCTTATCCTCTTTCTTAAAAAAGGAAATCACAACTCACCAAATTGGAAAACTTTCCCCACAAAATATATTGCAAATTTTATAATAACATTACCAAGAGGGCCAATGGTTTAGCTTAAAAAAAATTTACATATCACAATTATGTATTTCATTTAAATCCATAAAGCAAAGATATTGTAACCCAACCCCTCCCCCCAAAAAAAAATCCCTTTGAACATGCCAGGATTTAAATCATTGACATCTAATTGAATGGTACACTTTTCCACAGAGATGCATAGGACACTTTTAATCCATTTAGAAAGGTATTACCATTAATCAGACCTTGGGTAGGAAAAAATGAATGCTTGACAAATAACAAAAACAAATATTTGAATAAATTTGGTGCAAGGCACCTAAGTATTGTGCTTGTCAGACATTGTATTGAAGATTTTAAAACTGAATTCAGTAGCTAAGAAGTCAAATGCTAGACTATGCTGAGGCAAATCTAGCAAAAACAAGATGAACAAATAATAACAACCAACTACCACCACACTTTTTTCAGTCAAATTAAGTCTAAACTAGTCTAAATTAAGCAAAAGAAATAGTATTATTTAAATGTGGAATTATAGGAACAGTAAAGGATTTTTAAAGATTATTTCTTACTAAGAAAGATGAATACAAGACAAGGTCAAATTTTTTAAAGCACTGTGGAACACAGTGGTAACTATTTGGCAATAACTATAACTATAAAAGACTAGACGTTCTATGATCTTTGCAAACTAGCATCCTCAAACAAACTATGCAGCTGAAGGGATAAGTCAACCCTACTTTGCCAAATCTGAATGTAAAGTCCACATGGTATTTAGACAAAAAAATTGGTTTCATATACCTGAAAGCAATTTTGGTATGTTGTAAGTAGCTTTGAAAAAACTACTTGTAAATTATAACATTATACTAATTTCTGTAACTGAAATAGTCCTCATATAAATATAAAACACATTCTAAACTATCTTAGAAAAGTGCTGTGAACATAAAAATTCTAAGATGAGTTAATGAGAAGCAATCTACATATATACCACAGAGCAATAAGTTTAAATCAGACTAATTTGAGTTGTGTAGCCCTTTATTAGCAACTAAAATAGAAGGTATCTGTTGTACAACACGGGTAGTAGTTGACTATACTGGAGATTTATTATATTCTAATACAGATCATTTATAAATGCAATTTTCATTATTAAAAAGCTTCCACCCTTTTTTGTTTGTTTACAATTTGCAAAACTATTCTGAAAGCTGAATATATGTGCACAGGTCTGCAAAGAGTGCAAATTTAGAATATGGTAAATGCTTTACAGGTTTTATTTGAAGGACCATCTGTCACCTTGACTTTACATCCATCATCACTTTTTTAAATCATAAAATATTTTGATGCCATTCTTCCTTCCTTCCTTCCTTCCATTGTCCTAAACAAGAAAGCATTTTATAATGAGCTGAAATTAAGGAAGGACTACACCTACTAGAAAAGAAGAGAAGAAAGTTCTATTAATTTTGAGGTTTCAGTATCCCCAAAGACCAGGAACTGTATCTTTGTAAGGGCTAGGCTGGGACCCCGTTTAGAGTATGAGTATGTGCAGGTGGTATCCCTGAGTATTCAGAGCTTCAGTGGACTGTTAGTGCTCCAGCTGCATAACTCACTGAACTGTCTTGCCAGTTTCTACACTGGCTTGACTGGGCATAATTCAAAAATGAAAAGCTCATATTCATTCCATTCTTCTGGAGCTCTGTGATAGCCTGAGGAAAAAAAAAAAAAACAAACAAACCCAAAAACATAATTAGGACACAAATTATGCATGAGATGAGGACTATTAAATAACTGATTCAATCTCTTTAATTTCAGGCATAATTTATAAACTTCTTTACCTTTCACCCTTCTTTTTCCATCCCAATCTATATTTTTGTTGTAGAAAACAGTACTATCACCTTCTCATTTGTCCAAACAATAAATCTTGGTCATCTTAAATTTTAGCTCCTCTATCTCCCCACATTTAATGAGGGTACTCTGAGTTTACCTTTAAGCCCTCATTAATTTTAATCTCAAAAATAAATTTCTGACCATTTTACCCTTGAACTATTCACTGAAGTTGAACCCAATCAAATATTGGTGCAGTTCAGGCCCATCTATAAAATTTTGATGCCTTCACTTCCAAAATTCAAATGAAATAATGTATGTAAAATACTTTGCAAACAAAGATCCACAAAGCTCAGTTGTTTCTAATTTTTAAAATATTTAAGTTTAGTCCCAGTGCTATACAGTTCACTCAGATAATTCATTTAAAAAGTATTTAAGTACCTGCTAGATGCTAGGAGCTTTGGATACAGGAGAAAAAACAAAACAAAACAAAAGTAGTTCCTCAAGGGACTAACATTCTACTAAGGGAAATAACATATGTAAATATAAGTAAATATCAAATATACTAAATATATAACAATTTTGAGGGGAGCAGTAACAACTGGGAAGATCAAGAATGGACTTATAGATGTGTTTAAATTTCAACTAAGAAGGAAAAAATTTGGAATTTGTTCTGTGATTAATTTTTACCCCCCCAAAAAATAGGGATTGGATTGAATTTGGATTCTTATAAAATGACAATATCCATCACTACTACAGGCAATGCAAAATGTTTAAACTAAAATATGCGTCCTGTACCTACCGTTTTGCCAATATCACTTGTAATCATCTCCTTTAAAATCTTAAACAGATGTTTCACTGACCTTCCTATCACATTAGTAGCAAGACTCGAATGTCAAACTCTCCCTACATCTTTTCTCTCTTTCATGTTCAATTTTTCAACTTAAGCAGAACTTTAGAGTTGGAAGAGATATCAGTCCCTCATTTTGGTAAGGAAGAATGCTATTAGGTAAAGCTGCTAAAAAGTCCCACTCATCTCTACCAAGTTACCTACTCCCATTATTTATTCTATATCTTTTCTGTCCTCCTAAATTAGTTCAACTGTCATTACTATACCTCCCCTCTAAAATCTGGCTCACCAAAATTCTTTGCCCTTTCTCCTTCAGATAAAATTGCAATATAGAAAGGTTAAAAGTCATATACCTTGTTTAAGTCGGTTCCTAAAGAATAGGAACTAATCTTTTGTTTACTCTATGTATAATCTACAGAAATGTGGCTCCTAATCAAAATATACCTTTAAAAGATCACCAGGGTAAAAGTTTGCAAAAAAGCAATAGGATTTGATAGAATGTTAGAGCTAGAAAGAATCATAAATACATAGTTCATTCCTTTAATTTTACAAAGACAGGCACTGAGACCTAGCTTAAAGAATATGACTGACTGGCTTGCTAAAAGCCACCCAGCTATTATGTGACACAGCCAGGACTAACAATGATCTTTCCACAGTGCTTACATTCTCTTACTATGAGATGGCCAATAAGCATAAGAGAGCATTGTATTCTATTCTGATAACTTAAAAAATATATATCTTTGAATTAATAGGTATAGTGTTCTCATTTTAAAGGCAAATTAGGTACTATGCATATGTTCAACCAGTGATAATGAGTTAATGCCAATCATTTCATTTCGCTATGGATGGGAACAAACTCTAAAGTCAAGGTTTCACAGAATACTCACATTTAGTAACACCCCAATGGGATGTCTTCCACATATTGTATTATGATACTTCTTCAAGTAATTGCTAAAAGATACAGGGTCTAGTTGTTCTATAATGCTCATGCCCTGGAAAAAAAAAAGAAACAAATTATTACTCTTAATTAGATGTAGAAAATGTTCCTTAAAATAGTTAAGTTTTGTAATCAATTAGGATAAAGGAAACAGTGAATAAACTTAGTGAAATATCAAATTATAGAAATCTCTATAATCAACTTTCAATTACCTCTGCAGTAATCTACAGGAACATTTGTAATCCTTTATTTTGGTTGATGGCACATTTCTCAACCTGGACTAAACATATCAGTTTTCTATTTGCTTATTAGGCAAATGCTAAGATGTATTCTAAAATTAAATATAAAAAGTTTTGTTGGCTATTTTTCAATATCTATGTCACCACCCTCTCCTTTTGTCAGTAATAATTGAAAGTTGAATATAATAGACTATAAGCTTTTATTATTTACATAACATTTTCCTGGACACACAAAACATAAAAGGCATTATAAACATAGCAACAAAAACCTCTGAGGAATTAAATAGGCTAGATAATTTGCAAAAAAAAATGGCTATAAAGTAAGGGTAAATCAGAAAAGGGGTGATTACAAATTAAGGTCATGAATTAATAGTTATTTTTATAAAGGTAAAAGTCATTGAAGGTTGATGGTAGTAAAAAATAATTAACTGACAAACAAAAGATAGAAAGAGGTTTTGAACGTTTCTACTTCTCTTTGTAAGAGCAACTATTTATCCATTTAATTCAAGTCTATCTAAAATAGTAGCATTTTGCACATGATAAGTGGTTAAAAGATGTTTGTTGGATTATAGATCCAAACCTGATTGACCACTAGACGGAAAACAAGTATTTGCTTTCACCAACCTTTAATATAAATTATAGAGAATCATAGAATTCTGGAGCTGAAAGGGATATAGAGGTCATTTGGTCCAACTGCCTCATTTAAAAAAACAACAAAAACTGAGGCCCCAGGTCCCAGTTCCCCTAACTTCAGATTTAGTGCTATTTCCATTACAAAATGTAATTCAGTCAAATTACCTACATATATATATATATATATATATATATATATATATATATA
>NC_058131.1:225472870-225568530 GCF_016433145.1 Gracilinanus agilis | reverse complement strand
AGAGAGAGAGAGAGAGAGAGAGAGAGAGAGAGAGAGACAGAGAGAGAGAGAGACAGAGAGACAGAGAGAGACAGAGACAGAGAGAGACAGAGAGAGAGAGACAGAGACAGAGAGAGACAGAGACAGAGACAGAGACAGACACACACAGAGAGAGAGAGAGAGAGAGAGAGAGAGAGAGAGAGAGAGAGAGAGACAGACAGACAGACAGACAGACAGACAGACAGACAGACAGACACTAACAACTTTTGCTGCTATTAAAATGAAATCCAGACTATCCACAGGATGTTTTACTTTACAGTTGATTTGTTGTTGGTTTTTTTTATATTAAGTGCATGTCATACTTTCAAGTAAACTAGAATAGCATATTCCCAAGAGAAATTTAAAAGGCAAGTAAATTATATCAAGAAATAGTTAAAAGTTCACTGGAACTTATTTTATGCTTGCTTTCATTTCATGGGCTGATTTGGCAAAATAAACTCCATAAAATATCTGAGAATAACTTATTGAGCATCTATATCAAAATATAACAGTAATATAAAGAAAGGGAGAGGGGAATAAGTGGAATAAAGCAATAGGTGTGGCATACAAATTGTGCATCTGTTTTTATAAAACAGTTTTCTTTTAAAGTATTTCAAAAGAAGTAACATTTTTCTAATATTACTACCTAAAAATAAGTAGGAGATATAACTCTGAGTTTGTTGACTTGCTGGTTTCTCCATGTATATTTCTCTTTGGGCAAGTTCAGAGAATGTAACTAATTTCAATCTCAAACATTAAAAAATTACAATTTATACCATAAAATTACAACACACAAAAAATTATAAAGTGCATTACAAAACCAAATAGAAGTTATCTGGAAATGACTCCATATAAGAGAAAACTTTTTTAAACAAAAAAACTAAAGCAAAAATACCTAAAAAAAAATTTTAAAAATACCTAGATTTCTTGGATCTTCTAAATGACTGTTCTGCCTCATAATCATACTAAACATTCTTTGTACAGTTAAACCTTCTACTATAATGTTGCCCTTGGCAGTCTATACCATGAGGAACATTTGAAAAGGCTGTTGGTTTGTTTTGTTTTTTTTTTTACATTTCAGTAACTAAACCCCTTTGGGATATGGTTGTAGGGCTCTGCCTTATAATAAAGAATGTTAGTTCTGCCTTATAATAAAGAATGAAGTTAGTGCAATTTTCAATCTTAACTGCTCAAAGCACTTTAAGAAGTATTTGTTTCCTTATTTTACAAAAGCAAAACAAAATTTTTACTTTATAAAAGTAATCTACAGATCTAAAGAACAATCCACAATCAAACTTTCAGACAAAAAAATGTTGTTAATGTCACAGAAGAATGTGATTAAAGAGGAAGATATATAAATGACTGAAGACTAATTTAACTATAGATGTGCTATTTAACTGTTAACACATAAGTCATTTCACATATGATACTTGCCTATGCTTGGGCAAATACATAGTGTTTTATTTTTGTTTGTTTCTTTGTTTTGGAAAAGCAAATTTGGCCCCCCTCTCAAAGTAAACTAATAATGTCTGAGTTTCACAGATTATGAAAATGCCAAAAACTCATAAACTAATAAAATGTGATCACAAAATATCAGCAAACTGAATACAGTACAACTACCAATAAATAGCTATGGAGACATGTGCCCCTCAACAACTAGTCAATACAATTATAAATATTATTTGACACCAAAGAAATAAAAAAATGATGGCTTCAGAATTTATTTTACCCTCAAAATATTTTCTTTAAGAATATATAATCAATGAGTGGCAATTCTAGGCAAATGTTTTAACTTTTCAGAGATCTGAAATAATTGGAATTTGATCTCTCAAAATGCAAACCAGTTTAAGGCATACTAAACTCTATCAGTGTTCATTCATTTCAAAGAAATGAAGTTTCCTTCATAAACAATAAAAACCTCAGATACTATAAGCTACTCTGAACAATTTGAACTGGCAGCATCATCAAGACAAACTAGGATTAGATAGAATAAAAACTAAGCCCTTTATACCCTTTCAAAGTCTAACCCACAAAGTGAATCCTTTAACTCACAGAGTGGTGGGGAGAACCTTGAATTGCCAGTGTTTATGTATTCTTAGGTGAATATATTTTTGACCAGTAGATTTTATATATTAATAGATTTTCATTGAGACCTGCAACTTCTGAACTTTGATGTGGCAACAAAGATGAAACAACATTGTTTCTTCTATGTATGACAAGGCAGACTCTAGTCAAATGAATTAGAAATTACTACCCAAAGGGGAAAAAAATTAAGTTGTCTAAACATAATAACCATGTGGCAACTAGTAGAACACATTCAAGAGTGTTCAGATGTAAGACCTCAAATTATTAAAAATCTACTCATACTACATATGCAATCATATATTTGAAACTTATTCATGTGAATGAGAAGAAAGGTTACATATAGTTTGTTTTCAAGAGGAGCAGCTTATATGTTAGATGACAAATGATCTTAACATGTTAAAACAGGGGTTAGCAAACTACAACCCAAAAGCTAAAAATGGTCCATCCTGTAATGTTTTGAACATTTTTGTATTTAAAAGATAAAAATTCATAGGGATAAATGTATACTTGAATTTGGGGGAAAAGATATAATCTTTCCCTCTGAATATAGTTTCAGAGTTCATGTGAAAAAGATCAACAGTAGACCAAAGCCACAAAAGCTAATGTGATCTTAGACTATATTAATAAAACAAGGGAATTGGCTGACCAGTTATACTTTGTCCTAATCAGATCACATCAAGAGTAACATGTTGAGTTCTGGAAGCCACATTTTAGGAAGGAAATTGCTAATCTGGAGAGCATCCAAAGCAACCAGGATATGAAACTGGAGGTCATGCCAATACGATGACCAGCAGAAAGAAATGGGGATGTTTTAGCTCTGAGAAGAAAAGTCTTAACAAAGTCATAAGAGCTCTAAGTTTATCTAAGAGTTGTCATAAGGAAGAATAAATAATTTAACTTGTGTTAATAAGCCCCAATGTTAAGAGAAAGAAGGGGTCAGTCAATGGGGGAAAATGCTAAGAGGCATATTTGGTCTTATGGAAAGAAAAATATCCCAACAATGAGAGACAATCAAAAATGGAAATGGCTACTCCCAGATGTTAAAAGCTATCCTTTATTGAAAAGTCTTTAAATGGATACTGAATAATCATTTTAGTCAAGAATAGTGAAGCACGAATTCATGCTCAGGTACAAGCTAAAATAGAAAGGACTTAACAAGTCTCTTCTAATTCTTAATATGTTTCTACAGCAATTTCCTATTGAAATCCAGAAGGTAATAGTGAGCTATAGAAAAATCACCTAAAAAGAATGTTTTATTAAAATGTTGTGCCATAAATGGTAAAATAAAATCTATTACTAAGAGTTATGCATTGCTGTATAACCTGTACTAGGAAAAAGAAGTACCAAAATGCCACTATCAATTTCTATCTTCTGCATAATATGGGCAGAAGAACAATAAATAAAAATCAAATGAACAAAATAGTTACTTGTTAAAATCTTCACAAATAAATATGGCAGAAAAAAAGTTGTCATTTATATCTAAAGTAAAAGAATTCTGTCTCCCATTATAACTGGTCAATAATGTACCACTAACCAGGCATGCTGCAGTGTAACTACTGAAACAATAGCCTGTACTTCTAAAAGTAGCTTTAAAAAAATATCTCATTTGTTTATTTATAACCTATTTAAAAACAACATTCATATTTATAAATGAATCATCTATACCTCTCAAAATCAGTGCCATATTACATATTCCAATTTGGATGTGACAAGTTTTCAAACTACATATACTCAATTAACAAAAAAAAAGTTTTTAACAAATTATAATCCATTATATCACAAAAAGCCCTTCAATACCTATATTCATTTTTAAAATTAGAGGTATTCATTTTTTCAACCAATCAAAAATCTGGGAAGTCCAGTTTGTTTACCTACCTATTTCTCCTTCGTTATGTCCCACTATATATTCTTCCATGGTATACATTTGCAATTTCTCCCCAAATTCAAAGTTAATAAATCTTTTTGGGTAAAGACATTTTATAGGTAAGAGATTTCTTAGTTTTAAAGGGATAGGAAAAAGCTGGACTTACTTCAATATTTTACTAATATATATGTTGTGATATCACAAGTAAATATAATTTTCTAGTAGCACAATAAGATTATCAAAATTTTGGGTGTGGCTTAAACATACTAATGTCCAAAATTTTATATTTAAAAATATTCTTCTTTGTACTTCCACAAAACTAAAATATTTATACCAGGTATGAATTAGTGATAGAGAATGGGCCCCCTCCTGTTCACCACCATCACCACCAATTGCTGACCAACTTACAGTGATGTATAAGAAAGAATTCTGGGAGTAGCAACACACTTTTGACAATAAATGCATTTCAAATAGTAAGTTCACTATCAAAGAAAATTCCAGAATACAAATACAAGAAGGTGTTTATTTTTCAAATATTTACAGTCTCTATTACCCTATATGAAGACATGTACCAACTAAAAACAATGTTCTCCAAACCACAGAATTATCTAGCATTGGCTAAGTCACTCAATCAACAATAGACTGAGAATGAGGTGGACAGGAATTCATCCCCAGAAAGAACCAATACAAGTCTTTCACAAATTCAATTTTAGAATATAAGCAGGAGGTCCAGAATAAGGCTTTTCTGATGAGAGGCTAACTAAATGAACCTTAAACTAAGCTTATTAGAATTAATTTTACATTAGACTCTATATTGAATATTCAGATCTTTCTCCTATCAAGGAATAGCTTTAAGACAGTGATGGACAAACTACAGTCCAGACCAGATGCAGCCCCCTGAAATGTTCTATCCCCACCCAGCTACATAGGATACAATACAATGAAACTTTGAAAGAGTTGCCTTAGAAACAGACTGACAGATGAGCATTTCCATTCCTTTGGCCCCCTCTTTAAAAAGTTTGCCCATCACTGGCTTTAAGAGAATACTAATTTTCCAAAAAATGAGAACTTTACATCTTTCTATTCTTATGAAAACTAAGGAGATTTGAGTTGGGATCACTCCAAGTAGGGTCTCTTATGTTGGAGCTGTCCACAACCTTGTTTAGCTTATTCTAGTTTTCAAATGACAAAGCTTTCAACAACCTTTAATAACTGTCTTTACTCAGAATCCTTCAAATATGGGAAAACTACTATACATGTTTTAATTTTTCAGTTTCTTGAGCTTTTCAGTCTCTTAAGTAGTGGGGATGGACCTCTTGATCGTTTTTACATTTTTTCCCTAAGAATAAACAAATAGGATATTTAGGCAGGTTTCAGACACTTCAAAGTAAAGACCTTAATTCCAAATGTCACCACATAGAGCTTCATTTGATGTTATTTTTAGTCAATCTATCTCCCTCTGCTGAGTTCTCTCCTTGAGAATTCATGCTTTTAGGAATCTTCTGTGGAAGGTGAACTAAAGATAACAATACTAACCATCCTATTCCTTTGATTCATTTTCTTTTAGATCTCCTTAATTGAAGACTCCAGCCTTCAGGTTGACCTCCTCTTACTTAATATCTCATTTTCTCTTGTTTGGATGATTCCTTACTTTCCCCTTCCTTAAATGCAGCAGTTACAGAATCAGATAAACCCAAAAGCTTTATATCTCTTTGACCCTGAGGGAAATCTGTATTTCACAATGCAGTCTCATTAGTGGGTCAATGTCCAGTTTGGACAATCACAAAACTCCATGACAATTTTCTTCTAATGAATTGCTAAGTTAAGTCTTTCCATTTAATATTTTGCATGAGGACCATGAAAGTTTGAAGCAGAACTATTCTACATTAAATGACCATTCCTACACTACTCATTAAGATTATTCTCATTCAACTCCATAATTTTACAGAAAAGAATTAGGTCATAAGATCATACAATAAGTATAAAGATCTTAAAGATCTTCTGACTCTAAATACCACACTCCTACTATACTAGATGTCTTCTCTTCCTAACAATACCATATTACTTAAACAGAAGTAAAAAGGAACCTCTCCCACCTCTCCATAAAATATTTTGTAACTTCCTTTATTTGCTCTTTCACATAATAATCTATGTAGTTATTTGTGAATTTGTCATGCCTCCTCCAGAAGAGATTACACTATATTTTTTGTATTCCCTAGTATAATTTTTATAATCCATCAATGAGCATTTATCAAACACTTACTATGAGCTAGGGATAACAAAAATGCAACAGTTTCTGCCCTCAAGGAGCTTACATTTTGTTAAGGGAGAATGTTACACATAAAAAACATCAAATAAAAATTTGTTAAATGTTGAAGTGTAATGTAAGACTTTTCACTTATCTTTAATCACTCTGGTACTCCATAGTAAGAAACTGCCTGTGGTTTCAATAATAAAATATATTTATAAATTCCAGGATAGATTAATGTTTCTTTTCATAGCCTATATCATACTGCTAAAATCTTAGCATAAAGGAATAATTTTATGTGAATTAAATTTCATTCCCAAATGGTATAAAAAGCAAGGACTCTGTCACACATTTCTATTTAAACAATTTGGTACAATTACAGGATTGAGTTAATTAGGTGTGCCTCTCAGTTATACCAAATAAAAGAATCTCCTTCTCTATACAAAGGACTTGGTTTGATTACCTTGGATTAGGAAGAAACAAGAAGCTAAGCTTATTGGTCAGCCATTTTCAGAATGACTAGCCAAGTATAAATAATAAAAAAATCAAAATATGTTTATTCAACTGGCTTTTTCTCTAATTTATATCAATAGACCCCAATAATAAATGCCTTTCTAAAATCCTATTTTGATGCCTCAGTACTATATGGATATGACTCTAGATTCTAAGCCTAAACAAGTCAATTCCAAGTTCTGACAGTACTTAAGCTAAAAAGGCTTCAAGTACAGGCTGGCCCACTGTCTATTGGCAAGGATTATTATTAACCTAACCAAATTCAGAGCAACATTCCTCACCAGTATGACCCATATGACAAAGAAATTTTCAGTCAGAGAAATTCTTGAAGACTATCTACTAAGTAGGGAAAGTACTCACACTGATAAAATTACATACATTGTAAGCAATGAAATATATATACTAAATAACCTCACACAATAAGTTAATTCACCATTTGAGGGCATATTTCTACTCAAAATCAAACATTCTATAAAAGGAATGCTATGGTTAGTTTAAAGTAGAAGTAAATTATTGGTAACAGTTGTCCTAAAAATTTTCAGAGCAAATTAGTTTATTTTTATAGAATAGAACTTCAGGCTCTCAAATGAGCCAAGACACTTAAGATTAAATGTTCCTTTATTATTTTATATGTCTTTTAAAGATTTACAAATTTGATTAAAATACTGGCCCAATTTGAAGTCACTCTTATAGCTTACTTCCATGTGGAAACAAATTAGCCCTCTAGCTGGAAGAAAATACAAGTCAAGTTTGTAACTCAAAGTCAACTTTCTTTATACACGTTTGACAATGGAAAAATATAACTCTAACTCTTATCAATAAACTAAAACATTAGCATTTCAAATGCTAGTCAAAGATTAAATGGGTGCTTGTCTTACCTAAGAACTCAACTCTCTCGTGTTTATGAATAGCTGTTCTGATTCTTCAAGCTTTATCTCAGTATTAACTAAGATTATTTTTTAAAATGGAGTTTGAACTAAATCTTAGATCTATATGGTAATATTTTTGCTATGCTAAGAATTAATATTTCTTCAAATTTCAGAGGAGGTAAGTATGGGAGGAGAATGTTAAACAATGTCCTTTATATGGGGATCTAAGGTATTAAATTCCTTTTTAAATCCATGACAAACAAGAGTTTGTGTCTCCAACTAAACATTCATGCTTTATTTTACCATATAATGATAAGAATTATGTAGTAAACACCAGTATCTTAACTAGATTTAAGTTGACAATGGCAGGACCCCAAAAATTGTTATTAATAGTTTGATAATGTTCTTCTTGATATCCTTGTATATCTCTCTTTAGATCTTGGATAATGGATGGTATGTAGATCTTAGACATAGTATGAATGGAGGAGGGATCAGGTGCCCAAGGCCTAAGCTGACTATGGCAGGTGAGGGAGGAAACACACACTCCACTCCTCTCACAATAGCTATGGATGTCTCTCTGCCTCTCCTCCCTGACAGGCTTGATTGATTAAGCCTGTCAGTTGCTTCCTTCTAACAGTTGCCCAGGTTAAGACCCTTGAGAGGTTAGGTAGATGGTTAACCTCATTAGGCCCCACCTGAGGTTGGATTAGTTGTTGATAAGGCTATTGACTGGCTACTGGAAATGTTGTTATCTGACTGGTATTGATTCTCCCCTTCCCAAGGGCTTTGGTAGAATAACCACTCTGGGAAAGGTACTTATTGGTAAATCACTCTATTGAAACTATTAATGGGGAAAGGAAACAAGGTAATAGGTTTGAGGATGTGGGAACCTATTGCTATTTGTTTGGCTACTAAGCTAACTGTTAATCAAGTCTGGAGATTGCTAGGCTGGTAGAAGCTGGAGGTCTTCACCCTCTCACTAACTCTGACCTGACCTGGCCACAGCCAAGCCAGAGATTAGGGAAGGCTATTGATGTTGATGTTGATAGATGATCTATATATTCTCTCAGCTCTACTAGCAATGGTGTTGATTGATCGCTAGCTCTCTCTCAGTCAGGTACAGGTTACAGGTCTCAGGCCTACCCCTTCTTCCACCCTTCACCTCCCTCTGTCCCATTCTTGCTCCAAGAGAAGCCTGCTCAAATCTGAGCTCTGAGCTCTCAACTGTTGTTCCTTTGGGGTATTTATAGGGTGGAGCCAACCAATTTTTTGCCCCTGCCTCACGGCACCTGGGAACATTCCAAATTCTCAACTGCCATCCCTGTCAGTCAAGGTGGCATCCATCTTATCCCAGATAATGATTTTAACAATAATCAACTTGAAAGAATGTCTCTAGTAGAGTAACCAAGGGATATACTCAAGTCCTGTGTTGTTCAACACAGGATGATAAATTTAAATTTATAGCTTAAAGGAACTTTACATATAACCTAGGACAAGTCCTAAATTTTACAGATCAGTAAACTGAGATTCAAGGAATAAGTGTCCTATCTAAGTCACATGGATACATGGGAGAGATTGGATTCAAATTCAAAGTTTCTACTTCTAAATACAGCACTCTTTCCACTAACCACACTATCTTTTCATTTTTACCCATAACTCTGACAAAGGCATAGATGGCAAACATCAAATTCACTGATGCAACAAAGACAGAATCTATGATTAAAATTTAAATGAAAGGATTCAAGAGGCGATAAGCCAAATGTAAAGTCTTCTAGTTGGAGGATCAAAGAATCAACTTTAAAAGAATAAGATAAGAAGAAATGGAGATAGTAGTTCATACTTTTTTTATATTTGCAAGATTTAATGAACTACAGGCCCAATGTAAGTAAATAATGTGATATGGTAGCCAAAAAAGCTGAGAGTTTAAAAAGCATTAAAAGAGGTATAATGCACAAGGATTGAGAAGAGTCTTGCTATACTCTGCCCTTTTTAGACTACAACTTAAGTACTGAGGTGTTATAGGCAACAAAGTTTTAGAAAAGACATCATTAAAGTTGGAGAGCATCCAGGAGGATGATTAGGATGATTAAGAGTCTCAAGATCATGTTGTAATAAGATTGGCTGAAGAAACTAAAGATGTTTGATCTCAGAAGAAAAAGAGAGCTCAAATGTCTTCAAATATTGGAAAAGATATCTTGTAGAAGCATTAGCTTTGTTCTGTCTGGCCTGATTTAAGTAAAAACTAGCTAACAACTAAGGCTATCAGCAGGTGGAAGAAGCACCCTCGAGAGTTAATAGTTTCTTCTGCATTAAAGGTATTCAAAAAAGACAAGATAACCTGGCATTTGTCATATCAGTTATAAAGGAGCTTCTTGTTCTGGCATGGGCGGGATTAGAAGACTAAAGTTTCTCCCCATCTCTCAAATTCTATAATTCTGGAATCATATAATTTGATGTTAGCCTTTTTCTCTTAACCTCCAAGAAACTCAGAGCTAAATTCATTGCTCAATCGAAGCAAGAAATTCATCTTAAGTTCTTATATTCAATTTCTCTGCTCCGTTGTACTGATTTGTTGGATTTTTCCCCCTAATTGTTTTATTTAACATTGCATTAAATGTTAAAACTGCCCCTTAAATTCTTTCTTGGAAACAAAAGGGTTACATGTAATATGAAACTAACAATGAACTGGAATTAGATCTCCATCACCTATAATTAATAGTAATAATTAGCATTTGTGTGGCACTTTAAAGTTTGCAAATAGGCACTCCAAAGCTCTAAGCTCACAACCTAGGTGTCATCTTGAGATTCCTCACTATTTCTCATCCTCCCACATCCAATCCGTGGCTTGCTGATTTTGCCTTTGTGATATCTCTCATTTACCCTTCTCTCCTCTGACATTACCACCCCTCTGGTAACAGGCCCTCATCATATCTCCCCTAAACTACCACTGTAGTCTAGCCAACTGGTTAGGTCTTCCTACCACAAGTCTCTCCCCACTCTAAGCTATCTTTCTGTCAGACACTAAAGAGATTTTCACAAAGTGCAAAACCTAACCTATTCAATAAACTGCAGTGGATCTTTATTAACTCCAAGATAAAAATACAAAACCCTCTATTTGGGGTTCAAAGCCTTTCATAATCTATCTCCTTCCTATCTTTCCAGTTCTCTTATATCTTACTCTTCAGTGACAATGGAGTTCCTTGCAGGAATAAGACATTCTATCCCTACACTCCATGCATTTCCAGTGGCTGTAACCCATGCTTAGAATGCTCTCCCTCACCTCTATCTCCTGGCTTCTCTGGTTTCCTTCAAGTCCCAATTAGAATCTCCATCTACTATAGGAGGCTTTTTCCAATCCCTCTCAATTTTAGTGTCTTTGTTCTGTGGATTATTTCCTATTCAAATTATACATTTTTTTTTGTACATAGTTGTTTGCATATTGCCTTCCCCCATTAGCCTGTGAGCTCCTTGAGAATAGAGGCCATCTTTCACCTTCCTTTGTATTCCCAGCACTTAATAAAAACTTGACTAAAAAATATTATCTCATCTTATTTTTACAATAATCCTGAAAAGTACATGCTATAATTATCCTCATGAGGATGATCCTCATGTAGGGTTATTGTAAAAATAAGATGAGACAATATTTTTAGTCAATAAGTTTCCAAATCTGTAAAATGAGAATTATAGCATGTACCTCTCAGAATTATTGTAAAAATAAAAGGAGATATTTTTAGTCAATTAAGTATTAAATGTCTACGGTGTGCTAAGGGCTGGGAATACAAAGAAAGGTGAATTTTGAAAGGAATAAGTATTCCCCCAAATCAATACATAAATATTAATAGTGGTTTAAAATTCACAATACTTAAATCTTGCTCCAAAAGTTTATAAGGCTAGATGGCAGAAAAACTAGATATTTAGGGTAAAGATTCACTCATGCACCTCTATAAACTAGAATTCAATCATAAGAAACAATAAAGATATTCCTATCTAAACAGGAATAGTAGGAAGTATTCTAGGTCCTCTTCTACCCTTCCCAACTCTAAAAAAAAGGTAATTCTCATTAATAATAATAACAACAACATTACTTACATAGTGTCTACTATGGGCAGGCACAATTATACTAATTGCTTTAAAAATATTCTCACAACAACCCTGAGAGTTAATTGCTGCCGTTATTTCCATGATATGAATAAGGGAATTAAGGCAAACAGAGGCTAAGTGACTTGCCCAGAGTCATACAGCTAATAAGTGCCTACAGCCACATTTGAACTCTGGTCTTCCTGAATCTAGGGCCCATATTCTACCAACACACTATCAGTGAAAAAGGTTTTAGATACTGAAACCTGTTAGAGGCTGGAAACGATTTGAACTATAGGAAGGCATAACTCTAAAAAAATGTTCCCAGTGAATTAGTACTGCTCAGGTTTAACAGAAGCAGAGTTGGAATAAACTCTTATGGTCATTAGCTTCATACATGGATAGGCAAAGAATCTATGAATATGTCAAAACAGGTAACTCCCAACATGGGAACAACCTCCATTAAGGCAAATGGAAACCCTCCTATGACTTCTTCTCCAAGTCCTATGGAGTTTTTATACCAGTTGCTGTATATATGGATTATACTGAAGCATATACAGGTTAAAAGATCCATCTGAGATCAAAATAGCGTATGTATGTATGTATGTATGTATGGATGGATGGATGTATATATGTGTGTATTTCATAATGACTTGAACCTAGGTTTTCTCAATTCTAAGCCCAGCATTCTATCTACTATGTCATATTACCTCTACTGTAATTATTTTATATTGTAAAGAAGTTGTATTCAAGTCATTGCATTTCTTTAAATCTACAAAATAATTTTCATGCTTAACTATTTTTATGAAAAGTCACAGTTAAATGGAAGAACATGCTAAGTTTGCCTCTTTTGTTTAATCATGCTTAAGGAATGTCTTGTGACAGTATAATTCTAATTGGTGACCCAGTTTCTACAATGAAATAAGCAGCTTCCTAGCTAGCTTCACTAGCCCTACAAACTCAGATGAATGCAAACATGATCATTTTTATCAAACACATACTGCATGTGCATAGTACAGACACAGTTTCCTGGTTTCCTTTGGTAGAAGAAGTATTTTTTGTATTAATACCCACTTCTATTTTATCAAAAGCCACACCCCATACTAGTTTCATTCATTTTAATCACATGTTGGGACTGATTTTTTTTTTCAAGTATGGGCTCATCTTTCTTGTTTCTTTTATGCAGAAATGATCTAACACATATAGAATGAATGAGAGAAAAGGCCAACAATAAACTTGGGGAAAGAAGGAAAAAAAACACACATTTTTTTTTAAAAGGCCATGCCTCTTTACAGACAATTAACATTCATGAATGTCAGATTCTGATCGTTCCATTTGGCTCTTCATAAAATACAAACTCTTCATACATCCTAGCAAGAAGCTCAACAATCATAATTATTTTCTCAATGATAATTCATATGAATGGTAGAACTAATTTCCAGCTGTTCCAAATTTGAACAAAAAGATTAATAGTAATTACATATTTTTAAAAGTGCCAAATGGTTAAAGTAATTTTCAATAAAAATTAAATTCTTGCTATCCTCAAGGAAGATGTTAGCAAAGTCAATGTTAGTAATGTTTGCTTCACCACTCTTGCTATATAAAAGCAAGGAAATAAGGAAAGTAATCATCTAAATAAATTTACAATTCTTGAAATAAAAATAATATATGCTAGTCCTTGAAATTTTTTAATTCTAAGGAAATAAGAATTCAGAGAAAGTTAATATCTAGTGTTCCTCAGTTTCAGGGCAGGAGAGACTTATTTACCCTTTAAGAGTAGTCAGAGAGGCAGCTAAGTAGCTCAGTGGAAAGAGATCCAAGCCTGGCGACAGGAGATCCTGAGTTCAAATCTGGCCTCAGACACATGCTAGCTGAGTGACCCTTGGCAAGTCATCTAACAACTCCCTAACCCTTACTGCTCTTCTGCCTAAAAATGATACTCAGTGTAGATTCTAAGGTAGAAAGTAAGTTCTGGTATGTGTTTTCTAAAGAGTATTAGAGTATTCATAGAACCATACAGCTAGAATGCAGAATTATTTTTAATAGAGTATGTACTTAAAAAAATAAGAGACAAAGGAATCTGTAGCTGAATTCTTAAATTGCTATGTCAACCAGAGCCCAACCAAAAATGATACACCTTTGAAATTAAAATAGAAATTAATAGGAAAATAAAATTACCTTTATTTTAAAAATGTATGGAAGCTTTATAGTTATCAATAATGCTGAGCAAGGCAATATAGAAAATAACTAAAATTTTATCTCAAAATTTGTTGTAGAAAAATCCTAACTCTCCCTAAAATTTACCTCATTTCAAAGTGAACTGAAATGTATTTATAAATGAATTAGATGAAATTAAGAAACTAAATGTCTAAGATTTAAAATTAAATGTAAATGACAATTAAAACAAATTATAAATTAGGGAAAGAAGAAGAGATGATTTATCTCTACAGTTTTGTCTTACTTCCATATCATCATTTCCTTTATCTAGATATTGTCTTTCCCTTTACATTGCTATCAAACTTATTACAATCTATAATATACATATTTCCTATACTTTGCTCATTTATTAGAAGGCTATAAATCAATTCAGAAAGGAAATACCTCAAAATAGGTGTAGCTGAAACAAGAAAAACAACTTTCATAATGAATTATGTTTAAAGTATAAATTCACTAAACTTATAGCTATTAACAGCTTTCTGTGGAACCAACTATAAAGTTAAGTGATTTTAAATTTGCTATAATTTAACCTATCCATCAAAACTAAATATTAAACAAAACAGCCACTGAAACAATAATTGAGTTTAAGGCAATGAATCAAAGCACATTTTAAAAATCTCTAAATACTCATAAAAAATTCGAATCAGAACCAAAGTGATGTTATATCTTAAATACACAAAAAAGGGAGTTGCCAAAAATATATTTCAAAGTCATATGGTCTGCTCATTATTCTCACTATGACCATGAAATCTTTTGGCAAATAAAAAATAAGATGAAAGCTATTTGTAGTAATTGTGCAGGGGGTTATTCTGTAATCAATGTTTACATGATTACAATATAAATTTTTGCACACTGTTAAATAGGAAGATCTATTACTCAATCTTGTATGTCAACATATCAGGTCACAAAGTTCTTGTTTGAGACTGCAGAAGAAAATTTATTATTAACACCCCAACACCTGGAAGACTTACCATTTTATCTAGATGTTCAATGGATCTATAAATCTCCCCCTGGGACTCATCATAGTAACTGTAACGGAACCTTTGACCTTGAAACAAATATTATGTACAAAATAAAATAGGGAAAATTAGAAGCTAAAAAAGCAAATGTTTACCAAAATAAGTTTAGTCCTCATGGAAGGCAAAGCATAGCTTAAGCCTCTGAGAATCATTCCCATGAGCCCTTAATAAGCCAAAAAAGGTGAATTTGGTTTTGTAATAAAGAAATTACAATCATCACAGCATTTTTATGTTAAAAAGTATTCCAAATCGTAAAATAGTAAAGACATCAGCAAAATAAAAGATTAAAAAAGAAACATAAAACAACTTTAAAAGTTAGAAGCATGGTTACATATAGTTAGTCAGTGAAGAAGACATTTACAATTTTTGCAATAATGAAAAGTAGATACACAAAATATTATTCAGAGCAATTTAATGTAAACAAACAACCTGAATCTAATAAATCATAGAAAGCTTAGATTTTGGAGCAAAGATTCAATCTCCATTACAAGAAATCTATGCAGGTCAGGGATTTACAGGTGACTTATGCCTGTGAATTTCCCAACCTGAAAATACAAGTGTTTGCTCTTTTGTCAAAACTTTTTCTTTTAAAGAAAGGTCAATTAAGGTTCCTTAAGTGAAAAATAAATAAGGTATGAAAAAGTAATTATAATAAATGGTGCACTCTTCTTAACTTATAATATCTCACTAAGAATACCCAGGTAGAGATAGTACTTAAAACATAGTGGTTTCCTGAAAAAATAAACAAAAAGAGCTAAATGGGGCAAAAATTTTTTTTAAAACCTGCTTAAAAGAACTGGGCAACTAATGACACAATGACACAATTTTGTCCTCACCATCCTTTGCTTCCAAGGAAAATGACAACTAATGGTAGATTGTGATTCTTATGACTAGTATATATTACACAGGTACCTGAATCCATGCTTTCCAGCCTGACAATCTGGATTGAATTCATGATTAAAGAGTTGGTTTAATCTCCAACACTGTACTATATTTATCATATTACTCAATTTCTAAAACTAGGCAACAGATTTAGAATTGGAAAAGATAAATCTTTCTGTTTTACAACTGAGAAAAAGGAGAATCAGTAAGGTTAAGTTATTCTTGAAAAGGATTATTTCTAAATCTACGGCAGAGCCGTAGCAGAACATAAAGGCCTGAAGAATCTAAAGTCTATCTTAGAACAATGTTTTATATATGAGCTTTCATCCTCTCATGGAAGATGGCAGATTTTCATGATTGTATCATTAAAATAAAGCTAGCTTTTTCGCAACTCTCACACACTGGGATGATTCACCTGAGAATAAGGGACAGTTAAAAATCTTGGCATCATTTTGAAGGTTATCTCTTGTAGGAAAAAGTAAATATCACTAGATAGAATCCATTCATTTATCCTGTGGTAGAAAGGAGCTGTACAAGTGTGAATTCCCAGATATGTGCCAGAGTTTTTACTCTGAATCATCTTTGACAAAAATTTAAGATACTTGACTCACTTTTCTGTTTGCTTAGAACATATAAAACATCCTAAGAAATATTCTTGATATCTCAGGATCAACTACTTAATGCCAAATAATATATGCCCACCGCAGGAGAACTGAGGTTTTATAAAGCTGCTTTTAATTAAAGAAGTCAGTATTCCTATACATTTATCCCAGGAGTACTGTCTCTAATGTCTATTCTCAGTTGTCCTTCCTATCTGTGGCCAGTGTGAACTAGTAATCTGCTGCTTTAAACGGAATCGTTTTTTGAAATGAACTGTATTCCGGCTTGATTCTTCCTATCCCATAGAGTAAAGTACATGAAATTTACGATAGCTTATTTATCAATAAGAAAACTATTCTGTTTATTTCTAGGACTTGTAGCTATGTTCCAGATATTTCTGATTGTTACCTCAAGGTCAGTGAAATGTTACTGTACTTCAAAATACTTTTGTTCTGATGTGGGCCATTAAAAACCATTTTAAGTAAAGAACTTTGTTTGCAAGAAAAATAGAGAAGCAAACACACTAAATATAATTTTAAGAGAAAGTTTGAATTCAAATTGGAATATGTCACAGGCTAACCAAATAATAAAAAATATATGTAGGACAAATTTTTTTTTTAAATGGCTGCTACATACCATCTGACCCATTATTAGTATCCCCATATGTAATACTACTAAAGAACCAGGAAAAGTGCCTAATTTAACTCAGTTCAAATCAACAAACATTATGATTAGGTGCTTATTGTTTGGAAGGCATTTTAAGAGGCAGCAATGATATAAAGAGGGGAAAAAAAGAGGTAGTGTATTAAGAATTTAAATTCCTATATTAGCTAATAAGAAAAAATATACATATATTTACATATAAGTAAAAAAGTATGCTAAACCACTTTATATGATTCACAGATGTTAAGAGTTTTTAAGAGTTTTTATTTTCTCTTGACTGATCTATCACTGTTACCATCCTGATTCATGTGTTAAAATTTTAATGGAAAGAGGCCATGGAATACTAAATATTGTCTTTTTTGTATTTCTTTAAAAAAAATAAGAAAGAAGTATTATCTTGATTAATGAGAACACCTGGAAGTATCTAGCACAGTATCTTCTATGTATTTAGGTTCTAAAATAGTTTTTGTTGTTGATTTGAAAAAAAAATGAAAAACATAACTGTGATTTCAAAGGTGTCTTAACTAACAACATGTTTTGGGTTACAATATCTAACATTTTCAACATTAAAATCAGTTTTTGTAGCTGCCCATGTTCCTGGGCAAGTGAACTTATGCACTTTTATAAGTATGAAAAAAGCATACTACACATCACAAAGTAAGTGAAAATTACTTACCTGAAACTTATCTTTTCAGAAGGTACACTGGGAAAATGGATTCTTTGAGCCCCTGTTTCAACTCCAAGTATGAGCTTTCTAGCTTTAAGAGCCATTGACACTGCCCCTAGAGGCAATACAAGCTTTGGAATTCCCCTAGTGAGTATAAGTCAGTAGTTTCTTCAAGTGCCTTCCCTCAGTTCTTTTCAAATTCAAAAGATGAGAGGAAAAATAACCCAAGAAAATATCCTGTAAAGCAGAAACCTTACTCTTTGAGGGAAGGAGGGTAGCTCATTTGTGAATCCATTCCAGAGCACGCTTTCTGAGAAAAAGAAATACAGGTAAGTAATTTTCCCATCTCCAAAGGTGACTGGTGATTAATGAGTGGATTCACAGAGTGTGGAGTAATAAGCTCCAGGGATGTCTATTTAACACACAACATTCAACTAATGAGGACAAACAAAACAATGAATGGCACAAGTACCAACAATACTTTTAAGTATCTCAAAACAACATCTAAAAAAGTATTCCATACAAAAAAAAAAGAATTAACAATGAATTTGACAAGCTGAACATCCAAAAACCCAGTCAAGAAGAAAAATTTTAGACAAATATTAATTCATTGTTCTCTTTGATTAAATTTGCCTTCAAGATTACACATTTACATTTTTATCACTGTATTTTTGGATCCACAAAATGCCTTACAATCACCTTTTTAAAAGAATAAAATAAATTCCTCACAACATCCCTGTGAGGTAGGTTTTTTAGCCCACTCTGCCTTAAATATAGGGACCTGGTGTGGGGTAAATGCAGGAACTCATTATTAAAAGAAAACCATGTTTCATTAAGGAATTATTAACAAACTGGTATTAATTAGGGAAATCATGTTTCTAAGCAATACATTATTCCTTGATTCAAACTTCATAATTAAATAAAAACACAAAGCTTCTTATTAATAGCTGATATTCAATAACTGAGTATGATAAAATATGAGACATCTACAAACCTGCATGCCCTGATGGCATATACATTAGGTATTAGCTAACATCTATGACACTATTTAAATATATTTAAAAATAAAATGGGAGAGATACAAAAAGACTGGCAAAATTAAGTTACCAAATTTTTTTTAAAAAGGAAAGCAAATATAAACAGGAAATTATTCTCCGATATCTCTGAAGCTGATAAGAGGAAATAAATATTGATGCAAATGCTACAAATATGCCAAAGAGTGCAATTATGCACAAAGCAAAATATATTATAAAAAAAAAATCACAAAAGTCCAAACTCAAGAGTTTAGTAGATAAAAATACAAAATTATTGTATGAAGAGAACAAACAAGATTTTATTTACATGTTAACAAAACATGATAATTTTACCTAAGAAAATTATCACCATTGATTTGGATTTTAAATTATCATGAAGATGGTAAATAAAGTAATAACAAGGGTCAAATACCTAATCAAAAAGGAAATTGTTTATCATATTACAAAACTGTTTTATTTAATAAAGTTCTCAAGAAACTACAAATTAACTGAATGAAAGTTGCCAATGAGTCCAAATTAGGAAATGTTATAAATTCATAAAGTAAATGGGTCTTAGAGCTGCAAAAACCCTAAAAGATTATTCAATCCAACCCCTTCATTTTATAGATAAAGAAACTGAAGCACAGGAGAATAGAAGTGACTGCTCAAATTCACCCAGCTAGTAAGTGGTAGAGTTAGGGTTTGAACCTGAGTCCTTTGACTCCAAAACCTGGGATTCTTCAGTTATATCACACTAGAATAGAGGTAAGAGAAAAGGTAGGAGGTAGGAAAAACCGTTAGGAAGCTATTAAAATAGTCTAGTGAAGGCAATAATGGCCTGAACTAGGATGGTAGCAGTGGGAATAGAAATGAGATACCTCTAAAAAATGAGAGAAGATTTGAGGTGTGGAGCAAGGGGCTGTCAAGGAAAACCAAGGTTCTAAGAGGGAATGACTAGGAAAATAGCATCATTTATTCAGATACATTAGTAGGGAAGAGATAGAAAATTCAAGGTAAAGATAAATCAGAAACAAATATACTAGTGACAGTCTTTTTTTTTTCTCTGCTGAATAAGTTGAAACAAAGCATATTATATAGTCTAAGTGACTATTTTTTCCTAATTTTAACTGATTTTAGGGAAGGTAAATAACTATTACTAGGAAAGAAAAAATACAAATGGAAAATTGAAAAGAAAAGAACATAGGTCCAGTGAATAAGTGATACCTTTTAGGGAAAGTTGGTTTCACCCATATATTTCATGAAAAAGGGAGAAGCCAACAAGGATACCATGCAATAAAAATTCTATATCAACATTAAAATCAACCAAACAAAATGATATCCTTTATTCAATTGCTAAATCCTAGGGAATTATTCATAGAGGATATATTTGATATATGCTTAAAAATTGGAGTCTTTCCCATAGCAAAAGTCAAGCATTGGCAATTCTCTTACTTTAGCCTTTGTTCCATTTCCAGCTGCTAGTAGAGAGGCAAGTGAGAGGCATGATATAGTGTCCTTATTCCTACCTGAAGAAGTATTCCATCATTCTGGCTATTTTAGTGACCTGTGAGACCAATAAAGGAAGAGAAAGAGAAGCCAATATGTGGAGAACACAGAAGAGAAAACAGGAAGCAGAATGCATGATAGGATTGTTAGACTCATGTTTCTGTCTCCCTTGTATTATCATCCCAGAAGAAAATAATGGTGTCAATTTTTGAAAATCTATTTCTTCTATTAGTGGAAAGATTTAAAAATTAAATAAATTAATTTGGAGGAGAATATTACAATTTTTAAAAGTTAAACATTTTTAAAATAAGCCATCCTTATACTATTCAGATTAGATCATAAATTTCATCCATATGAAATGATGAATCCATAGGACAGAATTCCCATTTAAAGTGCAAGAGCCTCAATTATATCATTCTACCAAACATTTTACCTTGATTTATTCAGAACTATGGCTACTATAAACAAAAATATAGATTAAAATTATTATAGCTGACGTCTATATAGCATTTTAAACTTTTACAAAGTACTTTACACGAATTATCTCTTTTAGTTATTTGATCATGACTGTCATCAATTCACTGTGAAGTTGCCAAATATAAATAGAGCTATGGCACAGTCACAAGAGCTCTTAATTTTAAGTTAAAAGACTTGGGTTCAAATCTCAGCTCCACTACTAAGGATTAGTATGTCTTTGGTTAAATTACTTAACCTCACTGGGCTTCAGTATCCTCATTTACAAAATGAAAGAAATGGGTAAGATGTTTTCTAAGGTCCATGATAGCTCTAAATATACTATGATCCCATGTTTTAAGTAGAATAAGACTCATTTCAAGTATATCAAGATGACATAAAATAATCCTTTCAAATTAGACTTTCCTAACACAGAGAATTCAGTGATCTGAATGTCCTACTAAAGAGGATCCTACCTAAAAAAGAGACAAAATCTCCAAAGGTATATAGCATTTAGTACCTTCAGGAAGGTTGAATTTCTAGGATCCTGACAATAGTAAGGATTTTCTATATAGAGAAGTAGCTTTATTGTTATGAATAATGAACTTGAGAAGCTCAGATGTTCAAGCATGAATGAAGACTATTATTAGGCTCCTATGGCTAGTGACTACTATGACTAAAAATTAGGCAATAAGATTCACTAATAATCTTACTCTTATATAAAAGTCAGATTGTGGCAAAAATAAGGTCTAATTATTTAAGAGTACAAGAAGAAATCTGACCCAATAACTTGCTATCAAGGTTAATATCCCTGAATAAACTTAGATGATGATGATATTAGAGGTGGATAAGGTGAACTTGAGCTTTCTTTCAGTCTTTAGACATTTCAAATATATAACTGTTTTCCCCTAGAGAATTGTTGTTTCCCTATCCCAACAAGAAATGATCTCCCATAGCTTGTATCTATAATAGTCTAGGTCTTAATAAAAGTTCATCATTTAGAAGTATTATCTCCCCTATTTGGTTGGGAGTCCCCGAAGGCAGAGGTTAAAGGAACTTCTGAATGTCTTTCTTATAACAAGCATTCAGTAGCTATGTGTTGAATTAATGAATTCCTTTATATTTTGCATGAAAACATTTTAATATGTAATTATTAAATGTTGTAATAAATAGGACAGTGAATTCAAAACTACATCAAAATTTGTTTTTTCTTTATAAACATATTGAATTGGATTTTTTGCTAGAACATATGAATTTCCAACAGCTTATTTTCTGTTCTACCTAAATCATTCTCTCTACCTTGAAATTTTAAATAAGGATTTTTCTCAGAGCAAAATCCTTAATGACAACCTTAATAAAAGAAATTCTTGTTCCTAATGTAATACAAATGACAGAAGATTAAAAACCTATGACTTTTCCCCACTAAAATTAATATAGAATGTCAAAAGGCTTTAATCTGTTTTAAAACTCTTGAAGTACTAAAATTTTTTTCTCCATTGAAGAAATCAAGATTCCACAGACAGAAGTGGGAAATAATAAGGTAGCCATCAGGATGCTGTATATTACAGTCACTCATCTTGAGGGTTCACTGGGATGGATCAAGAGAAGAGGTAAAATAGTTTATGGACATAGTTCAGATTCTTACAAATTTAAGAGTAGCAAATTTTAATCATGAAGAATTGAAAATTCAAGGAGAGCTAATCTCTAAAAAACAAAGGAACTCAGAATAACAAAACCAAAAAGACAAAGCTAAGCATTTAAATATTATTAAAGTACAAGTACCAATGAAATTTCATAATATCATTTTTTCCAGTGAGGATATTCTTCAAATTTGAGAATGAATTATGAAAGAATCATGATCTCATCAAAAACAAAAGGAGTTCCTTAAAGTTTCAACTTAAGACATGAATTCCAAATAACATCCAAATACATAAAGAATAATTTCTTCTAAGCTTAGCCCAAGAAGCAAATATAATTTTATTTTGAATGACAATGTGTGCTGACTAATAATAGCAACACATCTTGAAAATGGGAAACAATTTCTTTTCCCCTAACACGCCAAAAAAAAAAAAAAAAAAAAAAAAAAAAAAAAAAAAAAAAGGAGGCGGGCAACAAATGGAAGAACTCAGCATTCAGGAAACAATGACTTATTTTGTCGTACAGAGATATTCTAAAGGTACCCCAAAATGTGCTAAGAAATTATAAGATAGATGAAAACAACAGGGGACCCAACACTGCAAAAACTGCTCTTAGAGAGATATATTCAAAGTTAAAGTTCTGAGAGATGCTTCCTTTTCTCTGTGATCCATCTCCTTCAAGAATCTTCACCTTTCATTTCACATTAATCAGAGTTGAGACTTTTTAAACACTTTGAATAGATGACAGTTTCAATATCCATAAAATTCCAATCTGTGACGTAGATCTCTAAAGTAAAGGCAACGCTGGACAAAAATCAAGTATTAGAAAAAGACAAAAGGAAAAAAAAAGAAGGAAAAGCACTAATGAAGCACAAAAGGATCTTCTGTGGTTCCTGGTGATTCTAGCACCAAGAAATTCTCCCTTCAGAGACTCTACAAAGGACCTTCTGCCTGGGGATGGGCTCACGGATCTAAACCCTGAGAGGTCATGTTAAATATATCTATATAGGCCAAGACCCTCACACTGTGAATCCATTTATACCAGTCGCCTTTGGAAATGTGCTCATCAACCTACTCCTACTAATCATTCAAAGATAACCAAGTAACTTTTAAAAATATCTCCTTTAGGTAATGCTAAGACCTCCAAGAGAAAATTAGAACTAAAAACAGAAGCTTAACATATCAGGATACCTTTCATTACAAATGCATACTATCTAACAAGATATGATAATATAAAGTCTACAACTTACCCCAATGGCAGAAATCAGAAGAAACCACAAAGAGATTACTAGGATCCGCTAGATATTTACTGAAGAGTTTTCCGAATTCCTGTTCTTTTGACTCACTCAGAGCTCCAACCAATACAGGAATAATGGTAAACTCATCCTTATGGCTTAAAGGAAACAGGGGAGGCAGATGGTCACATTTAATGTATTCAACAATAGTAACTTTTCAAATATGTTCATATTAAATAGACCATTTATTCAAAGTACTGAATTGGTAATAACAGTTAACATAATATTAGTACCCTGAATTTATAAAATCTATAAATTATATATTTAAAGGGAAACAAAAAAGTGAGAAATTATGGACAGAATATCATGTAATCACTAAAAATACAAATTATAAAGCATGTGCATGTAAACATGTACATATATACTGATCTATATAATACTACACATATTAAATACTACATCCTCAGGAATTCTAAACTATAGCTGAATACTCTCAAAAGCAAAAACATACAGTGCACATTTAATTATACCTTCAGGACTCTTTTAAAGTCTTTTCCCATCATCACCTAAGCTGTAAGCTCCCCCCCAAAATTTCCAGAAACTGATCTCTTACTGGATCTTTAAGTTTTCTTCCAATGTCATTCACCTCAGGAAACACTACTATCAATATCATCCATGTATATATCTTAGTGAATCATCTGAGACCAACTAAAAAATAACCTTGCCTCACCCATAAAATTCACCATTTCCACCTCTGCACCTGCTCCAGGGAATAGATGTGGAGGAGTCTAAAGACATTAAATGAACTTCATTGACAATCTAGAGTACATGTAGTTTAAGGAGGTGAATGTCAATTTAACATGACAAGACAAAGGAACTATAAAGAACTTGACTGTATCTCACATACCACACCTAAAATGTAAGCAAGTACAAAAATCAGGTATCATACTATAGCAGAATCTTTTAGTTGGAAGGGACCTTAGAAGTCATTTAACTCATCTTATTTCCCATCCCATGGAGAAATTATCTTTACAGTATCCCTAAGAGCTTCAATATTTCCAGTGACAAGTGAGTTGCTAACTTTTAAGATAACCCATTCAGGTCCAATAATTAAGAGAACATTCTTCTTCATTGTAAACCAAAATCTGCATCCTTCAATCTTCTGACTATTGAGCCATGTCATGTTCTCTGGAGTTACACAGAAAAAAATCTAATATCTTCTTCCACATGAAATTTTTATCAAGTATTTGTAGACATTTATATCTCAATTAAGTATTATCTTTTCCAGACTAAACATACCCTTTACTCAATGTTCATGGCTTGAGGTCTCCTTCACACTGATTTCTCTCTTTCATAAAAAGTGGAAACAAGAATTGAACAAGAACTCCAAATGTGGCCTGATGAAAGTAGAGTATAATGGAACTATTTATTTCTTTCCTTATTCTAGGCACAACAACTATATTAATGGAACCCAAAACCTGACAGGCACTCCAAACTCCTGAGTCACTGTGTACTTAAGAGTAAACAAAAATCCCCAAATTTTTCTTATATAAATTGCCATCAATGGGGGCAGCTGGGTGGCTCAGTGGATTGAGCCAGGCCCAGAGATGAGAAGTCCTGGGTTCAAATCTGACCTCAGATACTTCCTAGCTATGTGACCCTGAGCAAGCCACTTGACCTCCATTGCCTAGCTGTTACCACTCTTCTGCCTTGGAGCTAATACACAGTATTGATTCCAAGAATGAAGGTAAGGATTTAAAAAATAAATAAATGAATGAATTGCCATCAAATCACATTTCTCCTCCACCTACCCCAATGCCATTCTACTGCTGTACAGTTGATTTGGGTAATCTAATTACAGCTCTTTATATTTATCCCTGCATTTAGTTCCACATGCTAAAATCAACCTAACATTGTAATCTGTCAAGATTACATTGTGAATCTTGATTCTATCACCTAATATATTAACTATTCCTCCCAGTTTTATGACATTCACAAATTTACATAGACTGTCTTCTAGATCCATTTTTTCTTTAAACCCATACTTTCTGTCTTAGAATCAATACTATCAGTTCTGAGGCAAAAGAATGGTAAGGGCCAGGCAATTGGGGTTAAATGACTTGACAAGGGTCACAGAGCTAGGAAATGTCTAAGATTAGAAACTCGGTCCTCCCAACTCCTGAACTGGAGCTCTTCCACTGTGCTGCTTTTAGCTACCTTCTGTCTTCTAAGTCTTCTAGATCTTAAAAGACACTGATTAAAACGATGACCAAGACATAGCCTAGAATAGAGTCCTGTAGCAAACCATTAGAGACCACTCTTCCAGGCTGACATTAATCCAGTGAGCAAAATGTAGATAAAGTTGAGCAACTAGCTTTGAGCTGTATCACTCTATGTAACACCTAGGTCACAAAGGCATCAGGAAAGTTTGCCAAATTCCTTTAAAAAAAGTATAAAGACACTGGCTTCACAGCACCTAAAAATATATGCCTTGCCCATAGTGTGTACTTAATAAAAGCTTTCTGAATTGAATTATTCTAATAAATCAGTTTAATGATCCTATCAACAAAGGAAACAAGATTAATATGGCACTATGATTTTATTTTAATGAACCTATACTAAGTGCTAGTAATCATCACTGCTCTTTATAAGTGTTCACAAACCATGAGTTTTCATATTGTAGACTAGAATTTTGTAAAGAATTCCAGAAATATTTTGAAAATTAAAACAACGTATGCTCTTCTCTGGTCTTCTAGGACATACTGAAGATCTGAGTTTATCAAAAATGCTTTCAGTAATAACATCTTGAAGTTCTTTCAGCACACTAATATATAAATTTATCAGCCAGATGCCAAGTCTCTATAAGGGTGCCAACCCTAAAGCAAGAAGAATAGAAACTAGCTACGTCATTCTGATAGTTCAAATGGGCTTAATGTATTCAGTTCCCCATGAATGTTACCTTAACTTTACCTGCTTTCTGAGTTCACATTAGCTTCTCACTCTGACTTCTAGATTTTTCTATGCTTTTGGCCATTCTAACTTGTCTTAGATCTCAGCTGACTTACACAATACTGAAACAGTAATTCCTACGTATCTCTTTTGGAATTCAGAACTTTGTTTACACTACTCCCCTAATACAATACATGTGGACACCTATTCTATCTTTTTTTTTTTTAAATCCTTACCTTCCATCTTGGAATCAATACTGCATATTGGTTCTAAGGCATAAGAGCAGTAAGGGTTAGGCAATGGGAGTCAAGTGACTTGCCCAGGGTCACACAGCTGGGAAATGTCCAAGGACAGATTTAAACCTAGGGCCTCCCATCTCTAGCCTGGCTCTCAATCCACTGAGCCACCCAGCTGCTCCCCACCTATTTGATCTTAATCATAAACTACTATGGCCCAACTTTATGCAATCTCTGCATTTGGCCCAACTATTTCAAGGTCTTTGCTACTGGTCCCTGCAATTCAAACATAAGCATTTCTCTGTTGGCTGGTCCAAGAGACTTTAACTTATTTAAAGCAGCTTAGTTTTATCTTCTCACCTCTCGAGCTTTAATTATCCCTGAGCAACAAGAATAATGATCATTCTTCTTGAGAGAAAAAAGAACCAATCTATGAATTGAGTAATTCTGCTTTCTCTCTGTACTGTGAGAGATGTGGCAGAGATGGAAAGCAAAATGGGCCTAGTATCAGAAAAACTGGATTTGCATAATCTTACCAGCTCCTCAAAACAAAACTACTGCACAATTATGAAAACCAAGTGAGACAATGCATGATTACTCTGTAATCAACAGAATTATTCTTAGAAAAAGTAGTGCGGAGTCAAAAGACCTGAGTTCAAGCCTTGACTCTACTATAATCTAGCTATGTAATTGACCCTCTCTAAGCCTCAACTGCATACACAAGTATATGAGAGAAGAGAGGAGAAAAAGGGGAAAGAAATAAAGGGTGAGGAAGAAGAGGGGAAAGGAAATGTGCTCATTTTGCACTTCAGCCTGTACACTCCTACACTTGTTCTTTGTTCTTAATTAAGAAACCTTCATTCCATCTTTTATATAAAGCCCTTTAAACGAATATTTTAGAGAGCTCCCTTTGCAGACACATCAACCTTCCTCAGTTCTTTCCCTTTTCTTCATCTTCAGTCTTCCATAATTATACTATCAGAATGCCTTTAATAGATTCTTTTTACTTATGCAACATATGTCCTTTTATACTCTGAAGGTATAGTAACAAGCTTTTTATGCCTCTAAGCTTTTTGAATGTTACTTTCCTTAAGTTTAACAGGTTTGAACATAGTCAAGCATTTCTTGGCTGTCAGAGCCACTTGCTTCCAAATTTTCTGTCACTTCCACTTTATCAACTAATTCCTAACTGAAGGTAGAACTAAAACTGATATTTACAGATTCCTCTACTTCAGTCTTTTACCAAAGAGCATGAATGTTAGATTGTTAGGGAATGGAGAAAGCACTTAAAAGGGAGCTTTCATTGTAGAGAAGTTAGTGTGATCAGATAAAATAATAATTAGAATGGTCCAAAATGATGCACTTACATGTTAGCTATTCAAATTTTATTGTCTTAACATTTTATACTTAAGAAAATAGAAAAATATTGTCTGCCTTCCAAATTGTAAGATTTTAGACACCAGAAATACCAGTCTAATTTGCTCTGTACAAGACCTAACATGATACCATGAACAAATTAAAACATTTAATAAATGTTTTTTGATGTTGGGACAATGTCTTTACAGGTAAAATTTTCCCAAGGAGTCAGGCCATTTAATTGATATGTAGGAAAGAAATAATTAATGAGCATTTTAAAATACTTAACTTTTAAGTATTCCTTAAATCAGTATTTCAGTGTTTTATGATATAAAATAGGGATTTGGTAAGAAAATATTAAATATGAAATCATGTAAGCATTCAGAATGCTTGTAGCAAATTCTCTATACGAAAATACTGAATTTCTCTATTTTTCTCCCCAAATGTTGACAGCATACTATCTACCATTTCCTGGAACCAGAATTTGTATTATTCAGCTATGCAGTTCAAGTCCAAGAATGTTCCATTGGTCAAACCAGTTTGAGAAACAATGCTTTAAATAACTTAATTCCACAATATCAGGTTGCATTCTACAATAGAATATCATCACCCCCAAAGAGCTGCCTATAATGAATGTAGTTGAAAGGATGTTAAATTTAGAGTCAGAAAGCCTACATTTAAATTTGGACTCTGCTATTATCTGAAAGACCCTAGGAAAGTCACTCACCCTTCTCTAGGTCTCCATTTCTTCATATGTAACAAGAGGGAGCTGAACTAGAATAGATTTCTATGGTCCATACAAGACTCAAATCCTATGACTGTTAATTACAAAATAAGCAGGTATGAAGTGTCACTTATAATGCTCTTTCAACAATATCTCTATGAAGTATTAAAAAAGAATTAAAAAACTGACAAAGGAGTCTGTCTAAGGTGTCTTCTTAACACTTCACACCTTGCTTAGGTAAAGAATAGTCACAAAATTATAGGGTTAGTCTATTTGAAGTCTTTTATCCCATATTACCTAAGCTCATAAGAAAAAAAAGGGAGAGGAGAGATTATTACATTCTTCATCACCTTAAATATTCCTGATGTAAATGCATTAACTTCAGTCACTAGAGATCTCTAAGCTTTAAGAAAAATTCTCACCCCCACTTCTGTCACATTCTACCAAATAAAAACAGTAGCTGTAGTGATTGAGACATTGCTTCCTAACTTGCAACAGTTAAGGGGATCTTTAATGAAATCATGGCTTGATGTACAAAATGTAACTGACCAAGTACATTTTTTTGCTGTTGTTGATTTCTTTGGGACCTTTGGGGGGGCAAGGGTTAGAATATAGTACAGTTAATAATACTTTATCTCTCATTTCTCTAGAGAGGCAGCTAAAAGGTTAAGTGTGAAAAGTTATTCCCTCAGTCAGTCAACCCCTTCTGAACTACTCCAAAGTAATTCTTTATCAAGAGTGAACACTAGGTGACCACCAAGAGACCCAGTCACATTCCAGCTTGGAGCCATTAAATCCACTAGCACAGAAGCACACACTCACTATGTACAAAAGTAAGATATAAATTTACCCTTTCTTCTTTTTTTCTTTCTCTTGTTTTTCCAGAAATTCTTAACACGCTTTCTATATTCTTTTGTCCCGTGTTATCTAACTCTATCTAGGTATATCAAATAGCTTCTTATTTGAAGGAAAGGTGTCTAAGATTCAAAAATAGGGGTGAAGCTTTGGTTATGTGTTATTTAAATGTTGATTAATGTTCCAATGTTTAGTATATTTGTGTGTTCTTTTCTCTCTAAACCATTTTCTTCTCTCCTACTTCAATTCTTGAAAGAGAAATGAAAGAACTTTTAATCACCTTTACTATCTACATCACCAATACTGACAAACCACAGATATCTGAAGTATAATTGAACTTCCTCAAGTCCTTAGAATATCATTAATATTAGGCATCCTAAAATCATAGAAATTTAGAAAGCATTTATGAAGAGTTTAACACAATACTACAGATATGTTAGAAGAGAAATTATATGATAGCCTTTTAGTAGTTATAATATGAACTATATAAAAATTTTCATCCTCCTTTTACCTAAAAAACATTGATGAAAAATTAGTGAACTCATGTAAGTATAGTAAATCTTTACTTTAATTCAAGTCAAATATATTCCTTATTCCCTTGTATCACTCATTGCTCCTTATCATCTATTATTGCTTTTTAGCAAAAGTATTAAAATGAATTGTTTCTATGAAGTTCCATCACCTAGAGATTTCTGACATAAGCAACTCCATTTCCTGCAGTTTCTGAAAAATCACTACCCACTAAAGACTGAGGAATATCTAAAAGGCATAGAGTGTGGAGTAGGGAAAACTAGAAATAAAAGTAAAAATGTGAGAAAAATTGGAAATAACTATAGAGAAAAACAAAATTACTTACTCTAAATACCTAAAACAGGTGCCAAGATTGATATTTAATTTATTCATATCTATTCAAACAATTATGAACTTTTTTAAAAGCAAGACAAAAAAAGCACAGTCATATAAATTTTAGTAGTTCTAGATCCAGAATTTAAATCAATCTGTTAACCATGGGAAAAAAAAGTTGAAAACTTCCGGTTTATTCCCTTTTCTCTTCAGGAAATCCCAACCTACTTCTACTCCCCACCAAAACTAGCCTTTCATTGCACTTGAAGAGTTCCCAGACATCACTTCTAGACACTATTTCTTTTAGTTTCCACAACTGTGAACACCATTACACCATTCAATTGATTATTTTGTTTGCTAACACAGTAAAAAAATATAATTAATCTTCTTAGTTAACTTAGTTAACTTCTATCAAATAGGAATTTCTGTAAACTACTATCTTCCTTCCATCTATTGGAAAAGAACTTAGCACTACTCTGCTTAAAATTGGAAAGACTATTGGAAAGAACACTATGAAGCCAACACTAGAGAAAGGAAAAGCTACTGATTATAAATTTCTGCAAGATAATATAATTAGTGGTGGACCTTTGGTGCAGCCCTTTAATGCATCTATCTTAAGAGTTCTTCTCCATCCCTTTAAAATTCATGTCTTCAAGAATATTTGATTATAGGACTTTAAAGTTACTTTTAAAAAATTACTAAAAATGTTTAATGATGGTACTTAATTTTTGTCTCCAAATTTCTTGTGTATAAATGACAATAGGTTAAAATTCTTTACTAATTGGTTGTATTCTTCTCATCTATAACCCCAAACACATTGAGACATCTTGCCATTTGCCCTTAAGTTCCTGCAACCACCTGAAACCTGGAAGAGCACCAGACCTGAGGCTATACTTCTTTCTTTGAGTGAGTTAGTCCACTTGGCTCTGCAACTTCATCCATACAAACTTATGTAACTCAGCCCCAGCACTCTATCCACTGCGCCACCTAGCTGCCTAGAAAGAACCTTTAGAGATGATCTAATCCAATTTCCTTTATCTAAGGAACTCCATTTTCAATGTTCCTAGAAAATAGTCATCCAGACCTCAACTGAACAATTCAAATAACTGTAATCTTATTACCCAATGAGATAGCCCTGAACAAATAAGTATGTCCTACTTGTGCCCTCTAGACCTACATAAATCTAATTTCTGTTCTACATGGTGATCCTTTAAGTATTTGAAGAGAACCATCTTATCTCCCTTAATCCTTTAATCCTTTCAAAATTAAACAACTCATTTCTTTTCTTAATTTTTTAAAAACAAAGATCAGTCTTCACTCCCTATAACATTCCTCCAAGCAAGAAAAACAAAATTCCCTGTTAGAACATATATTTAATCAAGGAAAAAAAAAACACCTAGATTGGCTATATAGAGAATCATGGTTGATCACTGTTTGGGTTTAATATTGTTGGTACTATTTAAATATTTTTTTCTGGTTCTGCTCACTTCACTACATAAGTTTAAACAAGTCTCCCCAAACACTCCTCAATTACTTCTTAAAGTAAAATAGTATTCCAATATCTTACTATACCATAATTTATTGAACCATTCTCCAAATGATATAGATACTTCCATGGTTTTCAATTCTTTGTCACCATAAAAAGAATTGCTATATTTTTTTTAACATGAGTGCTTTTACCTTTTTCTTCAATCTCTTTGGAGTATAAATCTAGCAGTGATATCAATGAGTCAAAATGGTTTAATAGTTTTCTGAGAATTGTTCCAAGTAGCTTTCAAGAACTGGACTTATTCACTGCATAAGCAAATGCATTAATGGCATGTTTTCCCATAGCTCCTCCCTAGCATTTGTCATTTACATCTCTAATTTCTTCACAGAGCTTCATATAATGTGGATTTTTAGACTTTTTTCATCCTTTGGGTTGCAATCCACTACATATATTCCAGTTTTTAAATGTCCCTCTTAAAAAATAATATACAGAACAGTATTCAGACTCCAGATGTTGACTAATAGGAAAGCAAAATATAGTAGGACTATTGGAATAGTAATGATACTCTAAGATTATATTGTTTTTCTTTAACCAAATCCTGGAAAGTTTACTTCAAAATTTAAAATTTAAATTTTCAAATAATTTCTGCTAAGTGGGTGCATTTCCAGCACATACTCCCCATAGGATACTAGTACATCATAGAGAAGACTGCCTAGAGCCTCAACCTTACTTTATTTGTTAAAGGGAAGATTAACAAGTATAAAAAGAGTATGCAGTACCTAATTGAGGCTCTTCCACAACATATCAGAAGAACTAAAAGAGTATTTTTAAGGGATAGTTTAAAGAGGAAATGGATAGCCAAATGAAATATTTTGTATTACAATTGATACTCAAAACTAAAAATTGATATTTATAAAGTGTCTTCAAAAACATTCAATGCTATTTGCTAACTTAATTGAAAGATGAGCTAACTCACTGTCAAGATTTTAATTTGTAATTTTTATCTTCAGATTTGTCCTTAACTTGCTCAAGTGAAAACAAGGCCAAGTTGGAGGTGGGGGAGTGGGGGTGGGTTTGAGAACAATAAAACTTCATGGGCAGTTAGCTAGTAGAATATAATGAATATAGAATATAGGTAAGAATTTGAATAGGATACTAAAATTAATTCCCATTCATTTCCTTCCTACTCTTCCCCAGCCCCTCCAGTATGGAATAAGTACAAAGTGCTTTAACACTTTTCTGGAACATCTAAATAATTCAGATAAAAACCACTTTTCTAGGTAACTCTGACAAGAACACACAGTGCACTTGGTATTCTTCAGATACCTCCAAAAGAATTATCACCACCTATTCCTGCTGAATTTATAACTCTCTAAGGCATAAGGTAAAACAGATGTAAATACAAAGAAATGTGTTTTCAAGATGTCTGCAAGCCAAAAGTTGGCAGAATCAAAATGTGTTATATGGCTAATGATATTTTTACAGTGAACATAAACAGTTTTAAAGTGCTAGATTTCTCACTCTCTCACTTTTAAAAGTTATTAAAAAACATTCCAATAGTTCTAAAGTCTAAGAGGAAAGCAGCAATTAAAAAAATACTCTTTTGCAAAGGAAAAGCTATGATTTGGTGTTATAAACTTCCACAATTAACTATATTTTTCTAGCAAGCTAAATGGCTTCTATATATCCTAACAACCATAAGAGATGCAAGGGGGTGAAAAAAATTAATTTCCTGAAATGCAATTATCCTTCCAAAAGAAAATATTATAGATATTAATTTTTTTTATTTAAAAAAATATAAGAATTTCAGGGTATAGTTGTCATCTGTCATCTTATGGGATCTAAAAAGTTAAAAATTTGATGTTATCTGGTAAGCTTAAGGTATAGGATAGAATAACTGCTATAACAAAAATAAACAAACAAATAAATAAATAGATAAATAAATAAATAGATAAATGAATGAATAAATGAATGGGTGGGTAGATGAATAAACAAACAAATGAATGAATGGATGGATGGATGGATGGGTGGATGAATGCATGGATAGAAATGAGGGAGGGAGGAAGGGAGGGAGAATCACTAATAAGGTAGATAACAGAATCAGTAGTCAATATGCTCTCCAAATATACTGGGTAACAGATTCAAGAGTCAAAATGCTCTCAAAAAGCTGTAATAATGGACCAAAATCAATTAGATAAAATGTGACAAATAAATGTAAAGATATATTTAGATTCAAAAAACTCAATGGCAGAATTGTGAGGCTAGAAGGGTTACCTAATTTGAAAATAGTTAATGAGATAAAGACTTCATTTCAGTTGAGCACAAATCCAGTATAAGTCATGTGATTAATATAAAAGTGCTACATTAATAAATCAAATCAACAAATTGTTCCTTCTCTGGTCCAAAAGAATAGCATATCAATCAAGAATGACAATAATTCCACAGTACTCTGCCTGAGGACATCTGGAATACTGTGTTCTACTCAAGGTGCCCCATTTACAATTTAAACTTCACAAACTAGACTGTATCCAAAAGGGCTATTAACAGGATGATGTCTCTTTAGAAACCATGCTATTAGGAAAGACTGAAGATGTTAACTAGAAGAAAAAACTAAGGATAGACATAATTAATATCTCTTCAAAAAATATTTTTAGACCTATCATTTAGATGAGAGTCGATGTATTCTGTGCAGCTTCAGAGGAATCAAACAATGAGTGATAAGAAAGCATATTTTGACTCAATATAAGAAAATGTCTAACAACCAGAGCTGTAACAATGGAATAATTTTTGTGGGCATAAAAGCTCTCTGATTTTAAGCAGATTATGCTAAGTTCTTTTCCAATGGATGGAAGGAAGATAATAGTTTACAGAAATTCTTATTTGATAGAAGTTAACTAAGTTAACTGAGAAGATTGATTATAGTTTTACTGTGCTAGCAAACAAAATAATCAATGGAACCTAAATATTCATATTTTTAAAATAAATTGATCAATCACTATCAAGAAATTCCCTTCATTTCAAATGTTTTATTTAATTTAAATTTTATTTAATTTCAAATAAGTCAAAGGAAGATTACAATGCCTTGTCCAATGAATTGCTTCTTCCAAATTAACAACTTATATGTAATAATAACTGTATTTTCTCTTGGACTAACATATTTTAAACAATATACCTTTCCATGGCTTTAGCAGTATAAGGCAAATGCATTTCAATACTGTGTTCATCTTCATCTGTTTGCAGAGACATGCGCTCAAACATTCCTGTCTTCCACAGCTCTCCATAAACTGAAAAAATTTTCAGAATATATTAAAAACACATTACCATTTTCTCTCATTGGAAGTAAGGCACAAGACACAAAACTACTTGCATGGAATGGCTGTGAATATGGGGGAATGGAGCACTCTCCTTTATGTAAACATCGGCAACATTTTACAAGGTAAAATACATATACATTTGTGTTATACATAGAGTATGGTTTCTTATCCTCTTTAAACACAGTTCGAACTAGCATTTCAAAAAAATTAAATTCAATTGTAAAATAGCTACATTTACATTATATAAAGTCACCTTTGTGTTTGGGGCTCTTAAGTTTAGTTAGCATGGCCTTGCAAAAGCACAGCTGATAAAATGAGCTACTGTTGAAACATGGAAAAACACTGTTCTACCTACTCACCAGATTAATGACAGACAAGGAATTTACAGGACTTTCAGTCTCACTCCCTCCAGCGTGTTAGGAACAGACATGCTGGCAACACACCAAAAGATGGAAACTCTCCCGTATATGAGCAAGGTATTCTCCCAGAACTTCAAAATGAAGTTCATGGAAGATCAGAACATTAATTTAGTGAGGCATCACACCAGTTTAAAAGGCTTCATAATCAAAAGCATGTCACACAATATTAGGTAGCACTGCTTTACTTGCAAATGAAGGGTTTATTTTTTTAACCAAAAGGTATTTAGTTCTTAAAACCCCTGAGTTTTTAACATTTTTATTTCACCACAAGAATAAAAATCAACCATTTTTGGAAATTACTAAAAAGAAATTACAGAAATTAGACAAATAGTTGGGTAAGCACTTCTCTCAAAACTGCTTGTTTAATAACTTCTTCCAACAGGTATGCATTCTAAAACCAAGAATATTTTAGTGCTATGATATTTTCAAAATAATGTGTTCTCTAGAAAACAACTCAAATAGAGGACATAGTAATAAAATTCAATTCTAAAACAAAATGTTATTACTACAAAAAATTTTAGTGTATCTTCACTTTAAGGAATCTATAAAAATAACCATTAACCTTTGCTCTGACAAAAAAGTATGAAAAATTATTATTTACTTAAAAAGGAGATTCTTAATTTTACAAAATGATTCACCACAAGACTTCAGTAAATGTTGCGTTCCCAATTTCATTTGAAATATGATTTTATTTCCAAAATGTTTATCTATTATATAATGTTAAGTATACCTGTGCAGAAATCATTTTTATTCTTATTTCAATGTTATAAAATATGAAGCATAGAAAAAATATTCATGGTAGATTTATGATTGTTTTCCTAAGCACAATGCTTTACAATTATGATATCATTTTGTAACTAAGAAATTTGTTCTTAGAGATGGTGATAAGGTTGTCCCAAATCATACACAATGATACAAATCTCCTAACTCTTGGTCTCAGTGTTATTTTTTGCCATAATATGCTATCTTTTGTTGATTATTTTATTATCAGTGGATTTCAATTTTAAAAATTCAGATTCTTTCATTTAAGATACTAAAATACTTACCACTAAAACTAAAGCTATATAACAATCTGCAAACTTATTACATACTTACTCTTTTGATCAATACGAAGATCATACAAAGGTGTTCTATATATATCCACACTGGAAAGTGCACATCGAGATAGGGGCACATGATGAGAAGGCCCAAGAATAAATATTCTCCGGCTAGAATAATTTAAACAAAAGACAAACTCAGGGAAATTGAACTTTCTAAACAAAAACCTGCTCCAATATGAAAAAATAGTGATAAAAAACATATGCAGTATTTTTTCTCCTATTTCTTTTTAATGTCTAGAAATAATTTTGCAAGCTATAACAGGCACAAGTCTCTACTTAGAATGAGATATAAGAAGGATCACTATTAGTTCTCAAGAAAAAAGAAATCAAGTCTCAACCAACCTAAGCTACTTACGTGAGGAAAAAATTCTAAAGCTCTTCAATTTCTGGTCTATTATATTGTAGTAATTATAATATAATAAAAGAAGTAAAAGACTCTCTGAAATCAACCTGGGGAAAATTATCTTTCATTTCTATTATGAAATTTAAAGGAAGAAACATTTTGAAGAATAATAAATTCATATTCATATTGCTAAAAGAAATCTAAACTTGCTACACAAAGTTCAATTGACAAGCACTACCATGTACCAGGTACTATGTATACCAAACAAATAAATGAAATAACTTCTATTCCCAAGAAGCTTATATTTCAATGGTAAAGATAACAACATATCTGGTGTATATAAAATGAGTCACTTTTAGCTAAAATTTTGTAAGAAAATATAACTCATGAAGTAATAAATATTGTCCCCTTTAACACAAAATAAGAATACAAAGGATTTTCTAAGACAACACTTTCTTCCTTATCTTTTCATGGTCCACACTGGACATGTGTTGTTAAGCAATGCTATTTGTTAGAATCATATAAAAACAATACTAAACTCTACTATATTTCTGATTCAAATGAAAAGTACTCTCAAAAACAAACAAAAAACCTTGTTTACAACTTTTTTTTTTCCAGGAGGTGCAACTGCTTTCCCCTTTCAATAAGTAACAATTACTATTCCCCTCCACATAGTCTTACCTGAAATACTCAAATTATTATCACTGTCCCCTGAGACTCCCAAGCAAAATATTCCTTTCACAGTGAAAAAAAAAATCACCAACAGAATTCTTAATAGAAGGAAAATGGAAAAGACCGTATATAAAAGTTAATGAATGAGCTTACAGTGGTACCTTCAAACACTAATGGCAACAAATAACGAGATAGGAAAGAGTATAGGAATTATTGCTTGTTAGAGCACAAGCAGTGAATCATTCTTTGTGAAACTGATTCTTGAGTTAGCTAATTTTAAAAGTTTTTTCTCATACTAGTATTATCTATAGAAACTTTTCTCATGGCTGATATATAAAAGACTTTTAAAAAAACTTTACGAGATATTAGCAAGATTTACTTGCAAATCTTACTAGTCAAAGAATATTGTCTGCAAAGAATCTCCATTCACAGATTTACATGCAGTAAAGAATATAGGATATAAGCACATCTTACATAGAGAACTATCATTTTGCTAAGTTATTTCAATTTCCTCCTCTTAAGTAGTCTTTTACTCATGGAAAGTATAGATTGGGGTTTTGTTTTTTTTAATAGGAAAAGCCAAAAAGTGGTAAATAATGAATAAAATATCTTCCCTACCAAAAGGAAATTCCATCTTTTTCTAAATCCCTTTCTAAAACGAATGAATCAAAATTGTACTGATGCTGATATCTTGGTGCTCTACCCATCTACCTGAAAATTGAAACTTGCCATCTAGTAAATGGTCTTACCAACCTAAGAACATGGGAAATCAATTTTCCATTCTAAATTAAATGGTCATATGAATCCTTAAAAAACAAGTTAATGAGAAACTATTGACTTTTTCCCTCAAAGGTTTATTTTTTCTTCTTTTTAAAATTTTATCTGTAGGCAAAAATCTCAGCTGAATCAAAATTATTCACTTTTTATAAATTCTCCCATAAAATTATGATTTTTAAAGAGTTGATACTAAATAAAAGACTTATTTACTATCACAAAGACAAAGGTTTATTTTGTTGTTTCAAGACTTTGTAAGATTTTCCTTCAAAGTCAAACCTAATAAATAAGCAAATATTTTTCTTTATATTCATTTTATTATTACATCAACTGTAAAAAGTATTGCTATGTACACACGGCAGTATCTCTAGGTCTTAAGATATTAGTTATGAGGTATGAATGAAAAAATATTCAACCCCTGATAACGAACCTATTGGTCATGAGCCCCTCCAAATTTAGTTAAACTGAGGTCACACAAAGCTGTTCCACTATAGTAGGACCATTGTTTTCCAATGGCACAGCCTTCAATAACCTAAAGTTACTTTAACAGCATTAGATGACAAAGGACATTAAGTATTTCATATGTGTATATATGATTAAAATTTTTCAAAATTCTCAAAATGCTTGCTTTCATGCTTACTTTCGTAAACTTTCACCTCCAAATTTCCTTTATATCTAAAATTTTCATCATCTTTACTCTCAACCTCTCCATCAATTTATTTCCAATATTTTCTTAAGGGTTGGCCATTAAACATATGCCCTGAAGACATGGAGCCCAATAGCATAAAATAATAAAGTCAGTCAGTGTTGGATTACATTAAATAAATATTTACTGAGCATTTAAGATTTGCAAACTACATTTTAGAGGATAAAAAGATGAATAAGACAGAGTTTATGCCTCAAAATTAAAATCTAGGTGAACATGACAGAAGAAAAGCAAGACTGTGCCTTAACTAAAAATAAAAGCATCTTAATTTGTCATATTTCTACAGTCCACCTGATTTCCCAGCTCTTCAGTTTCTCTTTTTTTTTCTTTTCATGTCACTGCCCCTGCCAACACTTCACTGCTAAGAAGAGACAATGAATAAGAAATATTTTTCTAAAACTATTAGGAGATGCTCTCTCACTTTTTTTCCTGACTTCTTTTCCTCCAGATTCTTTTTACTTTCTTTTCTCTATACAGTCTTCTTTACTTCTTTCTCTCTCTGTTATCTTAGTTAAGGATTACACCTCCTCTTTTACCCCAAATTAATGCCCTCACCCCTATCCCTATATAAAATATTCAGACTCCAAAAGCCCATTCTATGGCATGTTAAAATGTAAACATTCACAAGTGTGTAACATAATGTAAAACACTGGGAAACAATGTTCTAATCAATATCTTAACTACAAATATATACAATACATATCAGCAGTGTAATTTGACCCTCAGTTACTGATTCCTATCCACTACACCATATTAGTTGATAACAACAATACGACAATAACAATAACATTTATATAGTGCTTTAAGGCTTGAAAAGGCTATATAAATACTGCCACATTTGATTATCACCACAACCCTAGGAAATAAATACTATTATGATGTCCATTTTTACAAATTTAGGAAACAGAAGCAGGAAGAGGATAAGTGACTTGCCATGGTCATATGGTGTGTCTGAGTTCATATCTGAACTCAAGTCTTCCTAACTCCAAGCCTAGCCTTCTATCCACTACTCTATAAGTTCTCGTGCATACTGGCATTTTAAAATTGTCATCCATCCATTACAAGCCACCCACCCCAGCCATGAGAGTCCTTAGTTTACTTCAAGGTTCCTTCACTGATCAGTCTTGTTGTTAGCGTCCATCCATAAACTACATTTAAAGATTACCCCCAAAAAAATTTATTTGTGTACATGTGGAGTCCTCTCAATAGCACATGAGCTTCCAGAAGGTAGTCTTGTTTTAGTTTTTTAGCCTTTGAATCACCAGCACTCAGCACATTGCTTTTCAAATGTTTGTTAAGTGGAAATGAATTTCTAAATTTATCAGAAAATCATAGGCAAAATGGATTTCTTTGGTGATTCTATGATATATATTAAGGAATTTATTTAAAATTATTTAAGTCAAGTAAAAGGAAAGTAATGTGAAATTTTGGAAGAATTCATAAAAAAAAAAACATTAGTATGGATTTTATCCATTCTTAAAGTCAAATAATCAAAAACTCAAAAGCAATTTGCTTTCTGTGACAAAGAAATAATTTTTCATTTCCCCAATTTCTCTCAATTAAAAAAGAAAAAGAAAACATTCAATAATATTACTCACGTAATAGATGGATCCACTTGTTTGTAAGCATGAGCAGCACAAGACCCACAGTAAGTATATCCTGCATGGCTACAAAACAAAATAATTTCAAAATCTTAATCCTCTGTGTCAAAGTCAAGATACAATAAGATATTAACAGAAAAGCAAAAATAAATGAATGATAAACATAAAAAAGTTTGAATAAGTATTAAGCAACAATGAAACAACACTAGAAGATAGCCAGTACATGGGCATGGGGAAAGGAAATGAAGCCCCACATGATAGAAGGGGAAGAAAAAGGAAATAATTACAGATATAGATTGAATGGATGGGTGTGTAGGTGGGTGGATGGATTAGTAGATGGATAGAGATATAGAGATATAGAGATAGATAGATAGATAGATAGATAGATAGATAGATAGATAGATAGATAGATAGATAGAAAGATAGATAGACAGACAGACAGATAGAGATAGGCAAGCAGGCAGGCAGATAGAGCTTACAATGTACAAATCATTGCGCTTTTAAAAAAATAGATAGATAGATAGATAGATAGATAGATAGATAGATAGATAGAATATACACTATATATAATTACATTGATTCTCACAACAACTCTGCAAAGTAGGTGCTATTATTATCCCCACTTTATAGTTGAGGAAACTGAGGGGCCCTGGGTCATATAGCTCATAAATGTATATGGCCAGATTTTAACTCAGATTTTTCTGACTCTAGGCCCAGATCTATATCTACTATGGCACCAACTACCTTAACATGGACACAGCTAGTATGGAATACAGAGCACGGAGTAATGCATAATGAACTTAGAAAGTAAGTATGGGTCAAAGAACATTCACTATTAGCATTTATTGCTTTGCAGAATGGTTATATCTATTCAGAGCTAGTAATATAGTAATATTATTATAGTAATTTAATTTAAATTAATAGTAAATTAATGTGCCTGTTATCCCACAGCCTCTCCAACATTTATCATTTTCCTTTTTTGTCATCTTTGCACTTCTGCTGGTGTACAGATAGAATCTCAGAGATGCTTTGATTTGCATTTCCATCAGTAGTGATTTGGAACACTTTTTCATATGGTTGTATTTTCATATAGCAATAAATTCCTCGGTTTCTTCCCTTGAGAACTGACTGTTCATATCTTTAGACTATTTATCAATTTAGGAAAGGGATTTTATTTATATTTCAATCAATTCCTTGTATATATTAGAAATGAGACTTTTATCAAAGAAATATGCTAAGATTTAAATTTGTTTCTGGAAAAATATTTTAATATTATGTAATCAAAATTATCCATTTTATTTTCTGTGATCGTCTCTATCCCTAATTTGGTCACGAACTCTTCTCTTATCTATAGATTTTTCTCTTTAATCCAACTCTATCACTGGCAGACCTATAACCAATAAAAATCAAAGAAAGAAGAAAAAGCCTCATAGTATAAAAAAAAGTATTTATTGTAGCAAAAAAAAAAAAAATCTTGAAAATTAGAGGGATGCTCATCAACTAAGTAATGTCTGAAAAAGTTGTGGTGTATTAATGTGATGGAATTCTATTATAAGAAATTAGGAAAGAGGTTTTGAAAAAACATGTAAGAGTTTAAATAAATTAATAGAGGAAAATATGCAAAATCAGAATAGCAATATATATCACTGCAAAAAAAAAATAATTCTAAAAACTTATACACTGAAGAATGAACACTATAAAGACCATTCATGATTCTAGAGAACATGAATATTTTTTAATCAGCCACTGAAGGAATATGTTTTTATTCACTATGCATATTTATTGCAAGAAATCTCTTTTTCCTTTTTTTTTCCAGTAATGTGGATGGGAAAGCAAATAGATTGCTGGGCATTTTGGTTGTTTTTTAAATATGGAGATGATGGATGCTATAGATATAGAATGTTGCATGCAATTTCAGATGAGATCTCTCCTGTTACTTTGTTACAGGAGACCTCTCAGAGTAATCTACAAATATTTATAATGTAAAAACAAAATACCTCAATAATTTTAAAAGAAAACTAATGTTAATAAACAGTTAAGATTTTTTTAAAAAGCTTGTTAAGAGCTTTAAAAACATAAGATTTTATTTTTTTATCCTGCAGAAAAGAGTCATTGGAGTGGGGGTAGGGGTGGTGACAGTGTCAGATTTGTGTTAAATAAAAATTATTTTGGCAACTATGAAGAGTTTGGAAGTTAGGGAGAGATTTTAGGTCACTGCAATAACAGCAAGAGATGATGTAAGTCTGAAACAGAGACTATTAATCTTGATTTTGTCATGGATACCTTTGAAATTCTGGTAAAATCTATAAATATGTCCATTATTCTGGTGAAAGCTACATATGGGCTAGTCAAAATAATGGTTATCAATGCATAAGATAAAATACATGCTTATACCAAAAAAAATTATATTGCAATAAAGATGTGATTTTTTTTTTCTGTCCAAGTTCATATATTCTCTGAAATTGATCTATAGACATTTGTGGGGAAGAAGGATCCATAGGTTCCAGGTTAAGAATTCCTGGTATAAACTAAAGTGATAGTTATGTAAGCAAGGTTAAAAGTAAGGGAGGGCTAAATATGAGGTTAAAAACTGGCAAGATTTGGCAGTAAACTGGTAATGTCTGAAGGAAAGTTTGAAGTTGAAAATAATACTGATGTTACTAAACCAGAAGACTAGAAAAATAGTAACTTTTGACAAAAATGGTGATGTTTCAGAGAGGGGGAGAAAGATATTGAATCAGTTTTTTGCATGATGAGTTTTAAGGTATCTCTGTGATATTTAGTTTTAAGTATTCTATAGACAACTGGTGAAACAGAACTAGAACTTAATAGAGAAATTATAAATAAATAAAAGATATTTGAGTCATCTTCACAGAGAAAATAAACTCTTGACAGGATACAGTAACCGAAAGAATAAGACTAGAGAGATGGTTGAGAACAGAGCATTGGGGTATACTCTGTTAGTTAAGCAGCATGATATGGGTGATGATGAAGCAAAAGAGAAGTAGACAAATAGCTGGAAGAGAAATTAAGAGAGAACAGTTTCACAACAGAAAGGAATAGAATGTTCAGAAGAGAGTGGTCAAAAGTATCAAATGGATCAGAGTGGTTAAGAAAATGGATGACTAAGAAAAAGATTATTAGGATCTGGCAACTAAAAGATTAGTAACTTCAGAGAGAGGAGTTTCAGTTGACTATCAAGGTTAGTAAATCAAATTGCAAAGGACTGAGGAATGAATTCAAGAAATGAAGTAAAGGTTCTATTTCCCCAAGGTCTGTTTTACTTTTTTCTTTGAATCCCTAGCATCTAGCATAATTCCTAGAACACATAAAAGTTTGCTTATTGATTCATACTCAGAAGCAGAGATCAACAGCTGTCTGTAATAATAGCATTCCTACTCTCTCTGAAAAGATCTATAAGCTAAAATATGATGAGAAAATTTTAATGGAAGCCTTAAATATCATGATCCTTTAAATTCCCAAATCCTTGAGGCACTTTGACAAATGTCAGAAGAATTGGTGGTATGCATGGCAATAAAACAGTATCTCAATACAATTTTTTAACATTTATTAATATTCGTTTTTAACATGGTTACATGATTCATGCTCCTACTTTCCTCTTCATCCTCCCGCCCCCGCACCCTCCCCACCGATGGCCAATGCACATTTCCACTGGTTTTATCATGTGTCATTGATCAAAACCTATTTCCAAATTGTTGATAGTTGCATTGGTGTGGAAGATTCGAGTCTACATCCCCAATCATGTCCACCCTAACCCATGTGTTCAAGCAGTTGTTTTTCTTATATGTTTCCTCTCCTGCAGTCCTTCCTCTGAATGTGGGTAGCGTTCCTTTCCACAAATCCCTCAGAGCTGTCCTGTGTCATTGCATTGCTGCTGGTACAGAAGTCCATTACATTCGATTTTACCATAGTATATCAGTCTCTGTGTACAGTGTTCTTCTGGCTCTGTTCCTTTCCCTCTGCATCAATTCCTGGAGGTCTTTCCAGTTGTAAGAATGAAATTTGGGAGATGCCATCTTTAAGTATATATATAAATATGTATTTTCTATGGACACGTGGAAATTATCAAACTACATTTCCCGTGGTCCAACGGGTTTCCGTTTCCGGTTCTTTGGGCGTGGGGACGCCTACGTCTCCATGCAGAGAAGAGTTTAAATCTCCTGGGTTAGGAGGGAGTGGCCTCTTGGCCAGCAGACTCAGGAGGAGACGGGAGGTAACACTTATGGCTAGGCAGCAGTTTTGGATTCTTACAAGCACGTGGTCTAATGACTTTATCTATCAGCATGGCTTTAATTAAAATACTAATTTTTATTATATTTTATTATTTTTAACCTTTATAATTTTGGCAACCTTACGAAGTTTGGAAATCGAATTCTAAATTTTCCAGATAGCCTTTCAGAAACGATAACCATGCCTGCTTTTTGGCCGTCTGGCTCAGCTCTTTTGAGCACTTTTTTTAAAAAGGAAAGTGGCTTTCCTTGCCATGCTTTTGCTAAAAGCAACAGCACATTTTTGCCTCAGGTGGGACTCAGCCAGCCAATCCAGCCCAAACCACCTTGGGAGGTCAGGCCAGCCAATTCTGGCTTTTGGCTTTAAAACTAAAATGCCGGAGCCCAGCCAGTGTGTCTATGCCGCTGATCTCCTGACTCCAGACCCCATCTCCATTCCTGCTGTGCCACAAGCCTGCAAGCGTCCCAGTCCCTGTGATTTCCTGACTCCTGACCTCATCTCCATTCCTACTGCTTCCTGACTACAAGCCTGCCAGCATCCCAGACTGCTTCTTCGATCCTGCCGCTGGTGCTGCTAATCCTGCTAGTTCCAGAACCCTGAGCCCCAACATCAATGACCCCCGGCTGCTGTCTTTGCCCAGATCTCCAGAGACTGCTTCAGCTCTGTCGCTAAAGATTTTGGTAGTATATTTCCCTTTCTCCCTATTTCTAGCCCTCCACGTGTTTCTCTAAAGACCTAATTTAGGCAACCCCCAACCCCACAAGCTCTACACGAGGGTATTTTCTACAAAACTGACTTTAAGTTTTTCTCTACCCCTGAGCCCATGACCTGACACCACGTGGACCTAGCGTTTACCTTTAATGGGGCTGCTTGGCGTATTCAGACTTGCTTGTGATTAAAAACTGAACTCAGGGGAAGAATATTCACCCCATACCTGCTCAGAACTTTGAACTGAGAGCAAAGACTGATTATTATAAAAAATTCCTTAAACTCAGCAGAACTCAATCAAAAGAACTTTAAATTGAACAAGGGGTGAACTTTTAAACCTCGGAACTGAATGAGTTTTATTTCTGTTTTAAAAAGACTATATCTTACTGTATTTTGCTAATTAGTTTTGTAAATTAATCTTGCTTATTTCGCTGATTTTCCTGTTGCGCTGAATCATTTTAAGTTAATGAAGTTTGTGGCTGCTAGATTAATTCTGTTTGTGATGTTATTGTAACTCCCAAATAATGAGAAAAATCTATTAGAACTGGTAAGGGGTTTAGACCAGATTGTTACTCTAATACTCACATTATATTTCCTACACATTTTTAAAGTTGTAAATTGCCTTATGTATACTGGATTTATAGAGCACATGTCTTTTAAAATTTATTCTGTCTTGGTAAAGAACCTTGAAATTTCCATGCTTTGAGAATTACCTTGTAATTTTACAAGAGGTCTTACTTTAAATCCTAAAGACTTGTTGTCTTAAAGGATAAAGCTTCTATATATTTTATTGTAAGAGAAATTATTGCCTTAAATGAGTAGAAGCATTTCCTACCAAGGATTTTTTAAAAACAGGAAGCCAAGGAGCTCCTGTATATTCTTATCTGAGGATAATTTAGACCAGAAGGTTTCTTTTTTTTAAAATATCATATTTTGCTATGGAAGCAATAACAGGGTTTGTTGAGAAACTCTTAGCCAAGATTTAAAATGTGCTATTGGAAATAATGATACTCTATTTGAATGTGCATTGTGAATTTGCTCTTTTGTAAAACCCATTTACACTCACAGAATGAAAATCTCATTTTTGGGTAACATAACCCTTCTAGTTCTAAGCTATATATATATATATATTTTATTTTTAAAACATTTTTCTAATGAGAGCAATTGATTTTTCTTTTTTCTCATCTTGTACTGGAAGTACATATATAATCATTATTTATCCTTTTTCTGATTCTACAGCAAATACCTGAGTCTACAGGACTGTGATTAAATGCCTTTCTATCTGATTCTACGAAAAGGGAACATGAGAGCTGTTAATAGTGCTAAAGAAAGCACATGGTCAGAGACTTGACTGACTAAGATCTGCATAATTGCAGCAGTTCTATGCCAATACATTAGGACTTGGAAATTGGGGTTTGAGTCCTGGAGTCCCAGTCTTTTCTAAAACTTTAGAGGACGTGGGTCCCCTCTACTTAGATTCCTAGAAAGCACCTAAGATTGGTTATTTATTTGGTTCACTTCCCTGAAAAGCTGATGATAAGCCAGATCAGAGAGAGACATTTTCCTTAAGTCCTGGTCCTGAATGGGTAATTGCAAACTGCTGAATTCACTTTAATTAGGCCTTCATTAAAAGGTCTAAGTTTATTTTCCCTAGATTTTTTGCACATTTTACATTTCATTCACAAGTTAATTTTTTTTTCTTGAATTTTATTCTTTTTATTTTGCCAATTGATTTCATATAACCCCCAGGACTCAGCCACTCATCCTTAGCGGACCTGAGGTACCTTTTTTAAGAAAAAAAGGTGTGTTTAATATTTACCTTAGGGGGATATCTGTTAAGTTTTTTAAAATTCGATAATGTAAAAATATATGTATATTTAACTCTTTTAGGAGTAATTTCAGGGGGAATTGTATAAATCTTAGAAGAAAATGTATATTCTGTAATCTATAATGTAAACTTTAAATTCTTTTGAGAATAATTTCAGGATAAGGATCCTACCATCTCCCCAGAATCCAGATGATGAACCTGTTTGATGAAGACACCATGAAGATGTCTGAAAAGCCTTCACTGTACCATGAAGACAAAATTTGAACTTTGGGGTGCAGTTGATTGAACTACGGGGAGTTGAAATTGAGTTGTATATATTGTTTTAATTGTAACACTGTTATACCAATAGGGGACTGCCCCCAAATTGGTTTTTTGTCAGTGCGGCTAATTTTAACCATTTGTTCATCTATTTCTTTTATCCCCAAATTCCTAAATTTTAGAAGTTGTCTATTTTTACAGGTCCAGCAAAGAAAAAGGGCTAACCTTTTTTTTTGCCGGACCTCAGGGGGAATTGTAAGAATGAAATTTGGGAGATGCCATCTTTAAGTATGTGTGTGTGTGTGTGTGTGTGTGTGTGTGTGTGTGTGTGTGTGTGTGTATATATATATATATACACACACACGTATATATGTATGTATTTTCTATGGACACGTGGAAATTATCAAACTACATTTCCCGTGGTCCAACGGGTTTCCGTTTCTGGTTCTTTGGGCGTAGGGACGCCCACGTCTCCATGCAGAGAAGAGTTTAAATCTCCTGGGTTAGGAGGGAGTGGCCTCTTGGCCAGCAGACTCAGGAGGAGATGGGAGGTAACACTTATGGCTAGGCGGCAGTTTTGAATTCTTACAAGCGCGTGGTCTAATGACTTTATCTATCAGCATGGCTTTAATTAAAATACTAATTTATATTATTATATCAGCCTTTATTATTTTTTATCCTTATACAGTTCACCTGGAACTCCTCCAGTTTATTATTCCTTTGAGCACAATAGTATTCCATCACCAGCATATACCACAATTTGTTCAGCCATTCCCCAATTGAAGGGTATACCCTCCTTTTCCAGTTTTTTGCCACCACAAAAAGCACAGCTATAAATATTTTCATACAAGTCTGTTTATTTATGATCTCTTTGGGGTATAAACCCAACAATGGTATGGCTGGATCAAAGGGCAGGCATTTTTTTATAGCCCTTTGAGCATAGTTCCAAATTGCTAGCCAGAATGGTTGGATCCGTTCACAACTCCACCAGCAATGCATTAATGTCCCAATTTTGCCACATCCCCTCCAGCATTCATTATTCTCCTCTTCTTTCATTTTAGCCAATCTGTTAGGTGTGAGGTGATACCTCAGAGTTATTTTGATTTGCATTTCTCTAATTATTAGAGATTTAGAACACTTTCTCATGTGCTTATTGATACTTTTGATTTCTTTACCTGAAAATTGCCTATTCATGTCTCTTGCCTATTTATCAATTGGGGAATGGCTTGATTTTTTATACAATTGATTTAACTCCCTGTATATTTGAGTAATTAGACCCCTGTTCTTAAACTAACTCTTGCAAAAGAAAGTTCTGAATTTCCTGTGTAAATTTTATTTTTTTCTATGTGGAAAGTATGGAAAACAAGAGAAGAAAATATGAAATGATAAAGAACTTTCTGGAAAACAAGGATCTTTCCCCTCCTGGAAAACATTATGAAATTGTAGACAAGACATTTAATTGTGTTTACTCTTTTAGCCAATAATAACAAAGAGATCAAAGACAAATGGAAAGGATCCATATGTACTAAAAATATTTTTAGCAACATTTTGGCAGCAAAGAGTTAGAAACCAAGTGAGTGCTTATGGTATGGAGAATGGCCAAACAAATTGTAGGTACATGACTATATGAGAATATTACTGGGCCATAAAAAATAACCAGATTCTTGCAAGAGATACTTATTAACTGATGCAGAACAAAATAAGCAGTATCATTAAAGCAATTTATACAATGACCAAAATAATATAAAGGAAAACAAGACTTTGGCATCCCTAGAGCAGTAAAATGAACAATTGTGAGTAAGATCATCTTGGAAAAAACAAAAGGGTTACTAATTACACCAATTCCCGATAAGCTTTCTCCATAATCCATGCAACATGAGAAATGTGGAGGAATCGATGTTTTTTAAACAGCTCAGGCAAAGCAATCTCTTATGTCAAAATTTTAGAAGAACTTTTGCAGGCCATACAATTGCATAAAGAGGTAGCAGTGATGTACTGTTGAGCTCACAGCTTTGAGAAAGATCTAGTGTCCTTAGGAAATCATAGGGTGGACATAACAGTCAAATTCGCTGCTAGGAAGGGCCCAACACACGTGCTAAATTTTTCGGTAATAGAAGAAGCTGATTTAACTAATGCCTACGATGAAATGGAAATTCAGACATGGAAAAAGAATTTTGGAGAATATGGAAAGGTATATTGCTTTCAGACTTAGACAAACCCATCTTGCCTAAGAAGCTGTTTTACCATGTGTGTAAATGCCATTCATGAGAAAGGACACTATGGGACTCAAGCAGTAATTGATACAATCCACAGATTTTGGTTAGCTCCTAGAATTTCATCATGTGCCATAAAAGTCTGCAATAAGTGCAAAATTTGTATGAGTTTCAATCAGGGAATGTTCAAGAAGAAAGGTCTTGGGGCTAGACCACTAACGTACACACCATTTGAATCCATAAAATAAACTATATCAACATGTCTAGAGACAAAGGGTTTAAGTATTGCTTAGTTATTGTAGACAGACTTACAAGATGGCCAGAGGTATTTCCAGCAAAGATATGTAATGCAGCATTTGTAGTAAAGATCTTATTAAAAGAAATCATTCCTAGATTTGGAATTCCTTGCAGTTTAGATTCAGATAAGGGATTGCATTTCTTGCAAAGCATGCTCAAAGAGGTATATAACAATTTGGGGATAAAAGCCAGTTTCTATACTCCACACTCCTTATCATCCTCAAAGTTTGGGTCAAGTTGAGAGACTGAACAGAGAGGTCAAAACTCTCATTAGAAAGATTTGTTCAAAAACTCACTTGAAATAGACAGAAATTCTACCTCTAGTTCTGTTCCATCTTCAAACTCGTCCAAGTGAGGATCTGCATTTTTCTCCATTCAAAATGTTGTTCAGGCATGCTATTTGGGAAGGCAAAATATGTAAACCATCCTACATTTCTATGTTAGGAGGGGATTGTCAGCTAGCAAAATACATACAAGCATTACAAACCAGGATAAAAGAGCTGCATGAATTAGGTGTTATCCAAAAAAACACTGCTGGATTTTGCTTTGCACAGTATCAAACTAAGAGACAGTCTATGAGAAGAATTTCAATAGAAAAATAGCTACAGAAACTAAGTGGATCAGTTCTATTAACTAACTAAGTTGAAGTTCTATTAACTACTCTAAGTTCAACCAAAGCAGCAGAGAAAAATGTATGGATACACTGTTCATACACCAAACTTACCTTACATCAATAGAGAAAATCAAAATACAAGTACCTGAGATAAAGAAAGTGCTGAGAATGAAAATCAATCAGAAACATTAGAAATAGATCACAATGAAAACCTAGTTTTAGACACGGTTCCAGAAGAAGAATAAATTGACAACAGGCAAGCAAAGACTACATACAAGATATTAGACAACAGGCAAGAATAATCAAAAGGGGATGAAACAACCCAAGAAGAAAAGATACTAACAGTCCAGAGAAAAAGATTAGAAAAGTTGAAAGAACAGACAAAGGAATCTTTGGACAGTTAACAGAGACAGTAAAATCTCTCTGAACTTTGTAAATATTTGTGCATAAGAAGTGGACAGATGAAAACCAGAACTTATGTAAGATAAAGAGCAGCGTTAGCAGAAAAACGCATTAATTTCACATATATTAGGGACATCCAACATGTACATATCTTGCAAGAACTGAAGAGAACCATCAGGCAAGAAGAGAAGTAGAAGTCTGAAGGAAGATGTAACTATGTCATGACACGCTGCACAAAAAGACACCCACACAATTCACAAACTGATATGCTGTTTTTTTTTTAATCTCATGTAGACAAATGAGAGTCTATGATTGCAATAATGCAAACTTAAGTAAATATCTCAGCTAGTTGCATATGGTCTTAACCATACAGAGAAAACAACAGATGTTCCATGACTAACATCAGGGAAAAGGGAATTAATTATATGACAGTTTGTATATTTTATACATACTTTTCTGTAAAATTTATAAATACGTGTAACATAGGTTTTGCAGTTGTATAGATTTTGAATAGTGTAGTATAGCTTGTAGATAGATTGTTTATAAAACATGTATAGATTAGCATAGGAAAGTTAGCATAAGGCATTGTAACACTTTAGCAGTAAGGTTAAGAGTTACTGTAGTGAATTCATAGGTTGTTAGATTGTTTAGTAATAGAAGTTTGAACTACATTAGCAGAATAGTTTTTCTATGATGAAGTTCTTTGTGAAGGCTGAAAGGCTGAAATTGTGTTAATGGAAGTTTTATAGTTGAATTATTTTTGCATGCTGATTAGCATAATTAAGAGAATTGCTGCATTAGTTTAGAATTGTAAGAATAGTAATAGTAGCAGTAGGTTGACTGATATTTGACAAATACTTATGTTGCAACATTTGCATTTTACTTTTTGTAATCATTTTTGTAAACCCCAAGTACCTAACCCATACCTTTCCTGAGAAAATATCTTAGTTTATGTATAGTTATTTAGCATAGCACAATGTAGGAAAGGGTTTTTTTTTTTATTTTATTGCGGGGGGGGGGGGGTATAGATTAGAAAATAGCATACAGTTAAGTATCGATATTCACGATACCAACCTTGAGAAAGTCATATCCTGAAAGGGGACAAATTGAGAGAAAGGAATTCACTCAAAGAAGCCATGAAGGCAGGAGGACAAGGACAGAAGCCAAAGATCATTGGAATGCTGACAGTGAGGACAATTGGTAATTTCCAACAGCCCTGGGGGAGGAGTCTTGTCTTGGACTTGAGACAGAGCAGGAGGTCCCTGGGAGATTCTCCAGAGACAAGATATCCTCTCAGCCACTGTCCTCAACCATTCAAAGACATTTCCTGATCAGTCTGTCCTCCTGAATCTGATTGAATTGGTGAGTTATCTCAAAGGAGTCACCCAGAGAGAAACTAGGCTATACCGAAGATCCCTATCATCTGCTCCAGCCAACCTAGAGACTAAACTTTCTACTTGATTAGCCTAGGATAGCCATTGAGATCAAAACAGATGGAGAGTCAAGCCAGCCAGTTAAGCAGGCCCAGAGAGAACTTTGAACAGCAGTTCGATACCTACGAGTTAGGGTCCACCTATTTCCCTCGTTCTTTACTTAGCCATTTGTTTTCCTGTTCAATAAATATTTCTTCATAATAGTAAAGCAGTCAGATAAATCTTTAAGAGCTAAGGTGACTGGTGGGTGAAGGGTTATTTGGGGAGGCAGTAAGGCCCAGGTAAAACAAAGCCCTGAGTCAAAAGTCGTTGCTGTCTCTCTGACAAGAGTCTGTATTAGAAGGGACATCTTGGGTGATTAAGCTACCCCAAGTCTTAGTCAAACTGTCAACTCATTACCCAGTGGTGATCCCAGTCTGATACAGATTTCTGTATCCTTTTGTCTCAAAGCTATTCCTAGCAGGGACAGAAAAAGCCATTGCTCTCTGTCTTGAAGGGAGAGGTACCTTGACAAGTCAGGTAACAAAAAGAATCTGACTAGACATTTATTCCATCTTCTCAAGGTTTCCTCTAACTTTTAACAGTTTGGATGTTCAAGTTTGTTGGCTAAATTCATGAAAGAGAAAAGAGGAAAGGAAAAAAGGAAAGAGAGAGGAGAAAGGAGAGAAGATAAGAGGAAGAGAAGCAAAAACTGGAGGTAAAGGAAATACAGTCAATGTTCAACATCTGTACATTTAACTTTCACAACTTCAAGCATTTGCATGATGTTTAATAACCTCAATTTCACTTCTACATCAACAAACAGGTATATTCACAGCTATGCATATTGTGTGTGTGTGGGGGGGGGAATTAAGAAAGATGATGCACACAAATTTGTAGAGTGGCTGATATCCTAAAAGGTGCTTCAATGGTCCCCATTCATTTGTTAAATATTTTCATTGCCTTTGAAACTCAAGTTTTATGTTGCAATTATGTCTCTAAAGAGTAGTACAATTTCTTTTAGGTCTAAAGCTCAAACTTGCAAAGTCAATGGTGTAGCTTGGGGAGAAAAAAAAGATGTTAGATAGAAGCCATTCCACAATGTCTACAATCACTATTGTTGGATTTAAAAATCAGTCTGACAGACTACTGAACTATTTCTGGCCTGGGCAAGCTACCCCCGGCCCCCAATGTTTCCCAGTACAGTCTTCCTTATCTCCCCCTGTCATAAACCTAAAACTGAAGCTATCTTATCTGATGGATATTAACCTTCTTGAGGAATGTTTGTCTATATTTGCCTGCTTAACAATATTTGCCTACTTAATGTATGTTTGCCAAATGCTTCCTGACCCCTGACCCTGACACTACCTTGATAATTATGTATGTACCAACCCCCTTCCCCAAACATTTCTATATAAACTCTTGGCTGAAAATTCCAAGGGGTCAGGCACTCCTCTCTGCCTAGTGACCCTAGCTATTATTGTTAGTAAAGAATGAGCCTCTTCTTGCATATTGCATTGTCAGTGTGATTCTTCCTCTGGCCAAGAACCTGGGTAAGGTATTAAAATTTGGGTACAACACTATCAATAGGGAATTTAGTGTTAACAAATTGATAATTTGTTATAACCACAAAAAAGTAAAGTATTTGCCATAATATAGATTTGGGGTTTTGAAAAGTTAATATTGTCTGCAATCAATGTTTTGTTTTTTAATTGAGGTATTAGCACAAAAGATCAGAGAATTCTAAGGAATTACTAGCAAAAAAAAAAAAAGGTTTTACATGTTACCAATTTTATTTTGGGTATTGCATTTTGGCTAGTGTGTTAAGAAAAATGTTTATTATCATAACTGGTGTTTTCTTATAAAGAATTATATGCTGAAAAGTATATTGTCAACAATATCTAGTGAAAGATGACACCTTTTGGTGGCTGTGGGAACCTATGCCCCTATTTCCCAGGAGTTCATGTATCAACATTAGCATCTTTTACTTTTGTACCATTTTCTAGAAGTGTTAGGATTGATTTTATCTTTCAAAACTAAATAATCTTACCCCAAATAACAAATGAGTCAAAGGATAAATCAGAAAAATAGTCAACAATTTCATTAAAGAAAATGACAATGAGAAGACAATATACCAAAATATAAGGAATGTAGCCAAAACAGTAACTAAGGGAAAATTCACATGTCTTAAGACTTACATCAATAAATTAGAGAAAGAGCAGATCAATAATTTGGGCATGCAATTAAAAAACTAGAAAAAGAACAAATTAAAAATCCCCAATTAAACAACTAAATTGAAAATCCTGAAAATGAAGGAAGAGATTAATAAAACTGAAAGTAATTAAGTCATTGTTGTATGAAAAATAAATAAAATAGATAAACCATTGATTAACTTGATTTAAAAAACGAAAACCAAATTTCCAGTATCAACAAAAGGCAAAATCACAACAAATGAAATCAAAGCAATTATTAGAAGGTATTTTGCCCAACTATAGCCCAATAAATCTGATAATCTAAGTGAAATAGATGATAATTTACAAAAACATAAACTACCTAGATTAACAAAAAAGGAAAAAGAATACTTAAATGACCCCATCACAGAAAAAGAAATTGAACAAACCACCAAAGAATTCCCTAAGAAAAAAGAGCCCAGGGTCAGATAGATTCACAAGTAAATTCTACCAAACATTCAAAGAAAAACTAAATCCAACCGGTGAACCATTTAGAAAAATAGGGGAAGAAGGAATCCTTCCAAATCCTTTTTATGATGCAAATATATTTATACCTAAAGCAGGATGAGATAAAATAGAGAAAGGAATCTATACAACAATCTCCCAAATGAACACTGATGCAAAAATTTTAAATAAAATACTAGAAAAGAGATTATAACATTCTATCACAAGAATCATATACCACAATAAGGTGGGTTTTATAACAAGAATGCAGGAATGGTTCAATATTAGGAAAACCGTCAGCATAAATGACCATATCAATAAAAAAAAAAAACACATGATTATTTCAAAAGATGCAGAAAAAGCATTTAACAAAATACTGCACCCATTCCTTATAAAAAACATTAGAAAGCACTGGAATAAAGGAAACCTTCCTTCAAGTGACAAATGGCATCTATCTAAAACCATCAGCAAGCATTATCTGTAATGGGGATTAACTAAAACTCTTACCAACAGGATCAGGAGTAAAGCAAGCAAGGATGCCCATTATCACCACTCTTATTTAATATTGTACTAAAAATACTCTCAATAGCCATGATAGCAAACTGATGGCACACACAGACCTCTCTGGGGGAACACATGACAAGGACCCAGAGCACCAAGGACCCAGTGTCCCCATCACTGCAGCACAGTTTGCCAGAGTTCCTAATTAGAAGCCTGAGGAAAGAGGAGCTGGGATACCCCCTCCTCTGTCCCCAGTAGGAGTTAGTAAGCAAGTCTCTTCAAGACAGCATCCCTCTTCAAGACAGCATCCCTTAAAGGTCAAGATTGCCCCACCCCATTCAGAATACAATAACCTCTTAATTACCTTTGGCCTGAGTGATATAACAGACTGATTGGACTTAAAGGAAGGAAACCAAGCAAGGCATGCCCCAGTGAGGTGGAATTCAGAACAAGCTCAGGAAGAATCTTGAGAAAATGTTGTTTAGGGGCCAGAGTGAAGAGGAGAATTCCGTGGAAGATTTCTCAACTGTCACTACTCACTGAACCTTAGATGGGTCTGAGAGGGAGGTGGGTGATGGTGATCCTGTGAGAACCTGGTGCTCCTGAACCCCCAAAATGGAGGATTTCCTTAAGTATCACAACTGCTATAACTAGCCAACCATCTCAATTGATCTACCAAATCATTTGCCATCTGAGTAGAAATAAACATAGCAGTTACTCCATTTGGACAAAAAGCCTGGACTCCTGGGGGGAGTGGGCTCTGAGGGTCCTTCTGAATCTGCTTTATCCACATCCCTGTTATTCCCTCAGTTTAGTTAATTAGTTTATTGCTTAGGAGTTACTGGGGCTTGAATTACTGGACAAGAGTTACAGAAAAAATCCAGGACTGCTAATCCCAGAGAGCAAAACTCACTTTGAAAGAGAAGCTGATCCTTTACCCTCTATCCTGAATCCCCACAATCCTTCCCTTAATCCTTGAATTCCTCTAACCTCAAATAAATCCCTGGTTAGTTATATTAGTCAAAGTTTGGAACAGTGACTTGGGAGAGGGTGGTGGGTTGGGTGGCTGAAGGGCGGAAAAGAACATTTTGCTCCAGCTTGGAGAGAAAACCGTTTGGGGGGGACTGGGGCAGCTTTAGCTTACATCAGTGGCTCTGGGTACTGGACAAAATCCATTTAGGTCTCAAATGATTCCTAACACATTCTTTTATCATCTCCTCAACAACCCTTCCATTTTGGGGAGCCCCCTCACAAATTACACCCCCAAATGTCTCCCCAGTAGGAGAGGAAAGTGAGTAGCTTTGGCCCACATATTCCAGTCAGGTGGGGGTCACCAGAGCACACTCCATCTATCTGATACCCCACCCCCATACAGTGAGACAAACAGCTTATGTGGGGACACATGGTTGGCTCAGTGGATTGTGAGTCAGGCCCAGAGATGAGAGGTCCTGGGTTCAAATCTGTCCTAAGACACTTCCTAGCTGTGTGACCCAGGGCAAGTCACTTTGGCATGGGCATTGTACAGAGATGGCATGGATACTGTACCCCTTAACTCAGGCAAACTGTAAACAGGGAATTTCCCTTGCTCCCTTCCGTCCTTGTGACTCTAAGCCAAGAACACCTAATAGCGTCTATAAGACCCTGAGATTACTATCATCCTTGGATCATCCTTTAGGTTGAGATGGATAAAGAGATACACCTCTAGGCTACACCTTGATACCATCAGGATGTATCTCAGGCAATCATCTATTCCCTAAACCATGAGGATCTCGAGGCAGACCCCACAACCCACCTAATGCTCACCACTTAAGAGTTTGGTCCACACCATGACACAACCTCATGTACTCACTGTTGTAAAGGGTATAAAAACCCCTGAACTGAAGCATTCTGGGAGCAACCCCCAGGGTTGTTCCATTCATGCTATCTTGCTGGCCAATAATCCTATATTACCAATAAATCTCTCTTGTTACTTTTGAGCTAAGTTTTGGAGTCTTGCATTCTTGCAAAAGGTATCCTTTCTTAACCCAGGGGTTCACCATTGTACCCCCACAACATCCAGTTGTAACCCCATAACAACTTGACCCCCACTGCCTAGTTCTTACCGCTCTTCTGTCTTAGAACCAATAGAGTATTGATTTTTTAAAATATTTTCCCATAGTTACATGTTTCATGTTCTTTCCCTCTCCCTCAAACTCCCCCACCCTCCTTAGCTGACACACAATTCCACTGGGTTTTACATGTATCATTGATTAAGACCTAATTCCATATTATTGATAGTTGGACTAGAGTTATCATTTAGTGTCTACATCCCTAATAATATTCCCATCAGCCCATGTGTTCAAGCAGTTGTTTTTCTTCTGTGCCACAGTATTGATTCTAAGACGGAAGGTAAGGGTTTTTAAAAAAAGAAACAACTTATGTCTTTACTATCAGAAGCAACCAGTGTCTTTATGATACAAAGTATTTTGGGAATTTTGGGATGTGTCTTTTGAATTTGTACTTTAAAAATGTTCAAAACCGTAATCTATCTAGTAATTTAGAAATAAGTTTTATGAATCCAAGGCTAGGCTAATAGCTTCTTCACAGTTCTATAACTGGTGAGTTACGATCGAGGTGAGTGTGTGAGAGTATGAGTGTGGTATGTGCGTGTACCTTTATGGGGAACCGATCACAGGACAGGGCATACAACTAAGTGGCTTGGTTGACCCCACTGACTTCGGGACTTGTACGAAGGGAGCCTAAGCCAAGTCCGTCCCAATAAGTGGTTCGATTCTGCCTGTTTCTAAGTGTGGACTGACTGAAATCTCAACTACATAACAAACTGAGTCAAATTTATAAGAATACAAAGCATTCCCCAATTGATAAATGGCCAAATGCTACGATAGGCATATCATAGAGGAAGAACTTAAAATTATCTATAGTCAAATGAAAAAATGCTCCAAATCAGGAATTAGAGAAATGCAAATTAAAATAACTCTGAGATATCATCTCACACCTACCAAAGATGACCAAAAAGTAATACAATAAATATTGGCAGGGATGTGGGAAAATTGGGATACTAATATCCTGTTGGTGGAACTCTAAACTGATACAATGGTACCTTGACACATGTGTTCAATAGTACCATGGCCAACCTCAATTTGCTCATGTGTCAAATCGAATTTCCCCATTTAAATTAATGAAAATGCAATTAATCAATTCTAGCCGCCAAATAACATACAAATTTTTTGTTTTATATCCTTTTAAATATAAAAATGTATATAAATAACAAATAAATTTATTTATAGATAATATGAAAAATGTAAAGAAATAAAATTGCTTATGAAATATTATACATATATAAAATTATAATATTATTTACCTTCAAGATCAGGTGAAGAAAGTGGAGAAGTTTTCATTTCGTGTGCTATCACTTAACATAGCTTACTCTCTAAACATGTAAAGCTACATTTAAATGCAAAAGTGGCCTTATACATTACTTATGATATGTAACTTTATTGCTAAACTTAACTATTTTTTTTTTACTTTACTTATCATTATTTTCTTCACTGAATCTAGGCTGTTTTGTCACACTTTCCTCAATTTCACTTAGAAACCATTTCAACAAAAACTTTTCCATGGAACTTTGTTTCTTCCTTTCAGAACATTTTGATAATGTATGAAACAAGTGTCATTACACAGCTTCATCGCACGACTTGTTGCAACTTTTTCTGAGTGTGTCTTTTCAAATGACTGTTTAATTTTTTCCCAAATCCTCAATATTTCCTTAATCTCCCTTATACTGATTACTTCATCTACCTCAGGCTCCTCCCCATTAATTTCCTGCAAAACCTCTGTATGCTGCTATTGCTGCTGTTGCTGTTAACTCCTTCAATTCTTCCATCATCAGTTCCTCGCTGTGCTTCTCAACAAGGTCATCAAAGTCAAGCAAAAGCAATTCCATACAGATGCTCGCACAGCCAGATAAACACTGAACTAAACGAAATAGCTCCTGTAACTTGTGAAACCAAACGTTTGGCAGGCTATCTAGTGGAGGTGTAAGGTTGGAATTTGGAATTTATAGCAAGTCAGTGAAACTAATGGCAGGTAGTAACAAGTCACTGAGATTATAGCAAGTCAGTGACACTTATAGCAGGTAAGGTAGGAATTTGGAAAGCAAATGCAGAATATGGATTTATGGCAGTCAGAGAACCACAACCCCATCTGGGCACCTTCCTGGAACAGTCTGCAGGAGTCCTGGGATACCCTGTTATCTATGCAAACATTTCCAAGAGTCTATATAACTGTAATCCTCCCCCCAAGCATGGCTCTATTTGGGAGCCATCCTAGTGTGCACACTAGTAATAAAATGTCTTCGGTAACTTGCATTGTCTCTAGATATCCATTCTTGGGTCACAATTCTGAACCCTAACATTTGGGGGCTCGTCCGGGATTGTTCCCCTTTGAGTGGACAATTGAGAGACAGAGACATTCTTTTCCAGGTGAGTTATGATTGGGGTAAGTGTGTGAGAGTGTGAGTGTGGTGTGTGAGTGCACCTTTATGGGGAACCGATCACAGGGCAGGGCATACGACTAAGTGGCTTGGTTGACCCCGCCGACTTTGGGACTTGTACAAAGGGAGCCTAAGCCAAGTCCATCCCAATACGTGGTTCGGTTCTGCCTGTTTCTGAGTGTGGACTGACTGAAATTTGTCTCGCGAGAGACTAGGCCATTAAGGTTGGGAAGTGCTTGTGGTTACGACTGACTCCCCAACACTCTCCCCTGGAAAAGTAAGAAATGGTTGGCCAAAACGGAGTGAAAGTTTGGGATAGAGGTTAGAGGCCTCTGGTAATAGGAAAAAGAGGGGATTAAAAGGTCCCCTGGAAGTTAGGAAAGGAGGTTAGAAGCCTCTGGGAATTAGGGGGGATTAAAAGGCCCCCTGGGGTAAAAGTAAAAAGGGGTTAGAGGACCCTTGGGGAAGCGGATATGCTGCAACTCGGACTGGGTCTCTTTGGAAGAGCGACTCCCAGTCAGGAATCTGTCAGGTTTAAACCATCCTTAGTTCCTGTGTACTGTCTGTGTCTTTGGTGTTATTTCCATCCTTACCATGGGCCAGGGCAAGTCAGAACTCCTCTGGCTCCAGCAGCAAACTTAACATTTAAATAGGGAGGGGATTTAAAAGTTCAAAGTTCTTTCCTTAAGAAACACAGTCACCCTCAAGAATAGCTCACTTCCAGTCCCCACTGGGAACTAATAGCAATTTTGTCTATGCTACAAGAGCATTTTGTTAGAAATCACAGCCAAAAAGAGAGACAGGTTAGGTCTATCAGTGTGTAATGCACAGGGAAAGTTAGGGGACAAGGAAGTCAGCTCAGCCAGTCAGATCACAGTTCCTGAGCTCAGCACAGCTTCCTCAGTTAAAGGGGCAGTATGCTGAATTGAAACTGTTTTAATGAGTTTTCTCACTGCAAATATTTCTTTTTAAACATGGACCCTAAAGAACTGATTTTTTTTTCCTTTTAAATAAAGCATGTTTGTCATAACGTTGTATGTTTCTGTTTATTGTTGTCTGTGTCACAGTCTCATCTCTATAAATCCTCAGCAGAAGACACAAAAGCAAGTATCTGTTCAAGGATTTTTCCTCTTTCTTCCTTTGAATGGGCCCCCAAAGGAGCGAAAAAGAAAAATTCAGAGCAGAAAAGAGAGATTTTACTCCACAATTAGAAGCATTTTTCACTTAAGATTTGATTGTGAGGGTTGAGGATTGCTAATGATTTTTTTTTTGGTTTTGTTTTAAACCCTTGTACTTCGGTGTATTGTCTCATAGGTGGAAGATTGGTAAGGGTGGGCAATGGGGGTCAAGTGACTTGCCCAGGGTCACACAGCTGGGAAGTGGCTGAGGCCGGGTTTGAACCTAGGACCTCCTGTCTCTAGGCCTGACTCTCACTCCACTGAGCTACCCAGCTGCCCCGATTGCTAATGATTTTTGATATGGTACAATGTAATTTTATTTATTGTGGTAACTTTGTCAGTCAAATGTGAAATATTAGCCATATTTTATTGAGCACAAAAACTCATGGTTAGAAGTTTATTAAGCCTTGGTTTCAGTGAATTGAGAATTGTCTAAATGTGGTTAATAGCCAGTCTGACACAGAGAGGGAATGTTTATTCTGTAAGGACAGTAATTGTACTGGTTACTTTGTAGATGTAAAGGTCATTCAGAAAAAGTTGTAATGTTGTTATTGAGAACTTATTCTAGAATTTAAACTTGGGATTTCTCAAAATGAGATGTTCTTTTAATGTATGTGCTGTCAGAACTGGGAACAGGTGATCATGTGACACAAGAAGTTTTTAAAGTGGTTAATCTGTGCATGGGTTTTAATAATACAGGTACTGAAAATTTGGTACTTTGGAAAAGATGGAATTTCTAAACAGTGTTGTATTGACTAGAGTTGTATGAACTATTCTTAAAAATGTGTTCGACATATAAGAAGGAATTCATGATCTAGAGATTAACATGTATTTAGGCTCAAATTGCTAGAAAGTAATGATGAATGAATACAAAATATGTATGCATTTGGACTATAAAGAGAATTAAGTTTTCCACCTGAATAGGTTAATGATATATGATATGCAAACTGTATGAAATTACCAAGAAAATTTGACCAGCCCAGGAATCTAATAGGGTTTGACATAAGGATTACATGCAATTAAATATAGTACCTTTCATCTTTTTGCAATAATGGTAAAGGAGGAGAAGCTAGAGGAAATAAGAGTAATGGATAAAGAAACAATAGGTGTGAATTCTAGTGCAAAATAGATACAACAAATGATAAATCAGAGTAATATTGATGGAATTTAATCAGTTATGTAAGCAATGCTTTGAGGTAAAAGGAAGCTGAACTGAAGGTTCTATTGTTTTAAACAGAGGTTTGAAAGGAATAAGAGTAAATGGCTTTGAAACTCAGTTGTTTACACACTGAAAGATTACTAAAGGACTCAAAAGTTATTTGGGAGTTGTGAAGTTCAAACTAAAGTTTGTTGAAAAAAATTTATTATGAAGATTTTGGTACATGCTAAATTTTAAATTGTGGTGGTCTTACTTTTTAAAGAAAGATAAGAGACAAGGTTGTTAAGTCATAAAAATCTAAATCAAGCCAGGCGGCCTTAGGGTAAAATTGCTCACAAGCTATTAAACCCTTCCTTGCAAACAGGAAGAAGAAATACTTTTAATTGTTCCACTTTAATACTTAGGAACTGATATAGCGACACAGTACATGGGTAAGATCTTAAAGTATTTAAAGATGAGTATATTTTAATTGTATACTTCAGAGGTTTTAAGGAGATGATCAAGCAAGTAAAAGTTGATAGAAAAATCATGGATATCTTGTAAAACAGGTTTTTTAGCAGTATAGTTGTTTTAGGGGTGCAAATGGTAAACCCCTGGGGTCGGGAAGGAGGCCCTTCTCAGGAATGAGAGAACTCCAGGCTTAGCTTAGAAGTGAGAAAGATTTATCAGTAAGATAGAATCAATGGCCAGCAAAACAGCACAAGTGGAACACCTGTGGGGGAGGGGGAGAGAGGGGTTGCCCTCCAGGACATGGCATGGCAGCACGAAGCATGAGTAAGGCAACTGTTGGGGTTGCCCCCCCTTCCATGCCCCATTCCGGGTTTTTGGTATCCTTTTCAAGAGTGTGGACATGACTTCTTGCACGCAGGTATTCTGTGAGTGGGGGGTCGGTCTGAGATCCTCAGGGCTTAGGCTATCAAGGTATGGCTGGGAGGTGCATCTCTTTTGTCTATCTCAACCCAAAGGAAGTCCTAGGATAATGGCCTTTGCCTAGAGAATCACAAGGGCAGGAAGGGGGAAGGGAGTTTCCCAGTTCACAGCCTGCCTGAGCTAAGGGGAGTTAAGGTGTTGCAGGGTCCCGGCCATCTCTGCACAATGTCCATGTTAGTCCCAAGAACATTGTTTTCCTACTTATCTATCTTTCCATCATAAGAGGTTTAAAAAATATAATAGGTTTAAGTGTTTAAATTGATGAAAAATGTTTTTCTTGGGTTTAAAGTTATCATAAATGGTTTTTCATCTCGGTGTATTAAAGTGGACTAACTTCATTATTATATTTGACTTCTTGAAAATAGATAAGCAGCCTGCTTGTCCAAAGGCTTGCTTTAAGGTTTATAGTGCTTAAAAAGTTTCAAATCTTGTAATTGGAAACCGACCCTGTAATACTACATGCTTTATGATATTCCTTTAAATATGACTTTTATGTGAATTGTTGCTAAAACCTGCTTTAAGTGTTTGTTAACTTAAAAAAAACGCAGAACTATTAAATAGTCATAAAATCACTCTTTAATCAAGGGAAAGGGGGATGAGGGCTACCTGGCCTCTTTTGCAGAGCTGCACCTTGTGCAGAGTCTAAGAAATGAACACTGCTTTGCTCTGCTCCCTGATCCCCCTGGGAGTGACAGCACGCTAGATGATGACTCCCAGGAACAAAGGAAATTGGGGAACTTATATACCATTTGGGAAGATCCAGGGGCTGGGAGAGATGATTGACATTATACTGACAGGATACAATCAAGCTAGAGAAAGGGATCATAGCTAGAGGCTAGGGTGTAAGGGAAGGGACTGCTAACACAATGGATACTAAAGGATGGTCGTGGCCCAGGTGTGTCTTCCAGGGAAGGGTCTCTGATACAATGGGCAAGACTACATAAGACAAAAGGGCATTTAGCATTTACCCTGGAGTCCATTATTCAGTCTGCAACTGCTAGCCTGAGATTCCCTTCAGGGTGGATTCTCAGGGGAACAGGGAACAAGCACAAGCTTTGGGGGTCTCCAACCTACAAACTATTTCTAAACTTGGGGTTCATCAGATCTCACTAAGCCACAAGTTTGGGGACTCTAGATTCCAAGTCGACACGTTGTTTGAATGTAAGCAAAAACTCATTGGAAACCCGACTGTACCATAGGTTTTGTTCAATCCTCAGTGGTTACCTCAGTTTACCAATTTGTACTATGAACTGAATCTTATGATTGATGAGCACTATGCTAAAGACAGTGTCTCAATTCTTGGAAGTTATTAATTAGCATTTGAAGGGATACCAAATGTTATGTTTATTTTTGTGATGGTAACAGAGAGTCAGAGAAAGCAAAAGAGGTAAGTTGTGTTTGAATACAGAAGAAAGAGAGACTTGAATGTCCTGAGTATGCAGATTCATGATGGGTAAATGGAAGTTGTGTTCTGCTTTTTAAGCAGAGGGTTTGAGGGAAAAAGAGAGAGGAAGGAGAGATGAAAGAGAACAGATAGGGAGGTGAAAGAGAAATAGATAGATGTTCTACTCTTATAATTGGATCCTTCACCTAGGGATAATTTTTAAAATTAATGTACGTGGTGTTGGAAAAGTCACAAATGATTCTGGAAAGTTACACTGAAGAGATTCCTGTATGGCTTGTCTTAAGTCTTTCAGATAGCCCAGGTACAAGAGACAATACAGCCCTGATTTATATTTACTGTGGAGCTACTCAATCCAGCACTCCTGTTCCTTAATTCAGGTTTTGTGACTAAAGTGTGATATGTTAATTATTGCCAAAATATGTAAGAATAACTAAGTTATTAGCCTGGTAGGGATGTGAAAGGCTTGTTTGAGGGTATGGAAATTGTTTTCTAGACTGCTGCTTAGTAAAATTTCTCTGAGCTGTAATGGGTAAGACTTGTCTATTAAGGAAGGAAAAGGCTTCTGGGATCCAATGGTGATATAGTGCAAAAGACAGAGATTGTTCTGTGATGGTTAGAGAGGCAATTCTAGGGCTCAACCTGAATTGGACCTCTTCTGACCATCTAGGCTACTAATCCTTGAGTGACAAGGATGGCATGAGCCAGTGACAGCTTTGGCCTGTACATGGAGCCCCTCAATATGTGTCCCTTGGGACGTGAAGAAATGCTTTCCCTATCTGCCTTCCCTTTTTGGAGCAAGTTCCCATAATCAGCACTTAACGCAAATTGTAAAATTAGAGTTTCCATCTCCCCAAACAACCTCTTAGGTTAATAATTGAAAATTATCAAATTGTTAGGGAACACACTTTGAGAAGTAAGTGAAGTTTAGTGATAGATGACTTGTAGGTGCAGCCTTAATTTACCACACCTGAAGTGGGATTTTGAGCTTGGAAATATAACCCAAAGCTTTCTGGATTTCCTCCAGAATCTGGGATAAAGAAATTTATCTATAAAGTATTGTTATTCAAGTAGTTATGGATGCCATATTAATGTGGGCTTTGCAAAAGGATATTCTTTAACAGAAACATCACATGCCAATTCTGGAAACAACTTAAGGATCAAATTTCCTAAAAGGTTTAATTCCTGTCAGAGGATGATTTCTGGAGATAAAATCTGTTGGCTAAGATACCCAAATGTTAATGTTTAATATCAGTTTCTATTGTGCTAATTTTATATATATATATATCTGGTGTTCTAGTTTTTGCCCCACTCCTGGGTCCTATCCTTTTGCCTTAGGGACGGATGCTCCCCCTTGTGACCTGTCTGCCAGTCTAGGGAAACAGTCTCTGGTCTCCAAGCCTTCAGGACCCTGGCATTTGCTGCAGGGATGCCCCTGAAGACCCTGTGCCCACAGCTCCTCTTCCTCTTCTCAGGGATTCTACGCCCCTTTTCAGCTTGAAGAAGCTACAGAAGATTGAAACCATCATCCCTCTTCCCTTAGCTATTTGGAGGAGGGGGGTGATGGCACAGGACATTGTGAGACATTGTACCCCAGAGACAGCATAGAACATTGTACCCCCATAGTGAAAAAGTTTTCAGGCAAACTATAGGCAGGAAAATTCCTTTGCTTCCACCTATGTACCCTTACCTGCCTAAATAGACTAGTGACCTGTGTTAAAGATGGTATCAACACTGTATAGCTTATGGTCCTTATGCAACAATGCTGGACCAATCCCCCTGCACCTTCTGTCTATGATGACACAGATATTTAAGAAAAATTTCTTTATGATCCAACTCCAGAAGTGGGGAAAATAATGTGGAACCTAGAAAGAGACAGAATTAAAAATCCTGACCCCTGTATGACATTTGTGGTAAAATAGGTTTGTCCACAGGAATTCCAAACTTGCAGATCTTGGGTCTCCAGAGATTAACCTTAACTTATCTACCTTGCAGACCTCCCCCTTACATGCAGAATATGGTCAGACTCACCCTGTCCTCTATTTCAGGGCTAGGTACATGGGAAATAATACCCTGAGAAACCCCCACTATCTGCATACTCAAGTTCCTGATAGAGCCAAATTCCCCATCCCCCTTTGGGGCTAGTGGGCCAGCTTTGTGGCTGGACTCACCCCCTGCTTTTCTGTTGCTATGCTTAATCAGACTAAGGAGTACTGCCTCCTCATCACTGTCCTTCCTCATATCCTGCATACTGCATTAACACCATCCAACTGATGGTCTTATGACAACAATATATATATACCCCTAGAAGAGCCCAAATCACCCTAAGGGAAAGATTTTCCACCATAAAAAAAAAAAAAAAGTGGGGAAAATAAGGTTGGAATTTGGAATTTAAAGCAAGTCAGTGAGACTAATGGCAGGTAGTAACAAGTCACTGAGATTATAGCAAGTCAGTGACACTTATAGCAGGTAAGGTAGGAATTTGGATAGCAAATGCAGAATATGGATTTATGGCAGTCAGAGAACCACAACCCCATCTGGGCACCTTCCTGGAACAGTCTGCAGCAGTCCTGGGATACCCTGTTATCTATGCAAACATTTCCAAGAGTCTATATAACCCCAGTAATCCTCCCCCCAAGCATGGCTCTAATTGGGAGCACACTAATAATAAAGTGTCTTCCTTAACTTGCATTGTCTCTAGATCTCCATTCTTGGGTCACAATTCTGAACCCTAACAGAGGGTAGCAGAAGCTCCTGATTCAAATATAAGTTCACAACTTAAAGCAAAAAATTCCAATCATGACTGCTCGTATCTCAAACTGCTCATGACTTAAGGTGCTCATGTATCAAGGTACTACTGTGCAATCATTCTGTAGAGCAATATGGAACCAGGTTCAATGGGCCACAAAACTATACAAAGCCTTTGATCCAGCAATATCATTACTGGATCTACATCTGAAAGAGATCAGAGGTAAGGGGAAAGCATCTATCTGTACAAAATATTTTTAGCAGTTCTTTTTATAGTGACAAAGAATTGGAAAGTGAGAGATTGCTCTATCACCCGAGGAATGGATGAACAAGTTGTGGTATATAGTTGTAATAGAATACTGTTGTGCCATACAGAACAATAAATAGAATGAGTTCAGGAAGACCTGGAAAGACTTATATGAACTGAAGCAAATTGAAGCAAAGGCAACCAGGAGAACAATGTATACAGTAACAGAAATATTATAAAATGATCAACTATGAAGGATTAAACTATAATAGGCAAAGCAAGTCCTACAAGAGACTCATGATGAAAATACTATCTATAGCCAAAGAAGGAACTGTTTAAGTCTGAATGCAGATTAAAGCATGTCATCTTCCAACATATTTCATGAAGTTTCTATTGTATGTGTGATATTGAACTTCTATTATAACATGAGTACTGTATAAATGGAGATTTTGAACCTTGGACTTGATCCCCCAGAAATCCCTTAGTATTTCCCAAAATTCCCTATGCCTCCATGTTTGCATGGTCACCTTACTCTTTTAAAAGTTCTGAGACTCTGCTTTGTTCCTTCTCTGTTGCTCTGGTGAATGGAATAAATAGCTAGGTCTCTTACTTTAATTATTATTGACAAAAATTTATAAAATATAATATTTAGCTCTTAGATGTTAATTTTAAAATCCATATTTTTGGAGAACCACTTTGGGGCAGAATTCTAAAAATTTATTAAGGGTTTGAGAAAAGAATAGAGCAGCCATAGGCAACCTTTTGAGCTTGGTGTGTCAAAATTCACCAAAAAACTGAGCATAACTTGGGTGGTGTGTCACTTCGAGGAAAAAAACCATACTTTTGCGATATTTATAGTTAAAATAACAAAAATGTATAAACATAATATATAATTATATTTAATAAACCAAAATAGGTTTATTTTGACATAGGAAGAATTGTCATCTATAGTACAGTGTCTATACTACACTACAGCAAATGTTTCATCCTCTGCATGTGGCCCCATACTTCTCTATATGCAGCCGCATGTCATCAAAAATGGCTACATGTGTCAGTGCTGACACACGTGTCATAGATTTGCCATCACTGGAATGGAGTGTAGATAAATTTTGCAAAGCCACCTGCTCTCCCAGCCCACTCCTGCTGTTTTTTTTCATCAGACACTCAGCCCGCTGCCTACTGCTGCTACTGATTGGGCCTGAGCTGTACCTGCCCAGCCTCCAGCCCAGGACCAGACCCGCCTACCATTCCAAGCAGCTTTTTTTTCCACAGAGGGTGACTTATAAAAATTCATTCAAACCAATCTCTTCCCCCATCCCATGTGGGTTTTCCAGCCTATGCTAGCCACTTTTTAAGCCAAAATCTTAAGCTGACCCTGGACTCCTAGTTGAGAGAGACTTGCTGAGACTTCCCCCACCCTGCCCNTACATGTGTCAGTGCTGACACACGTGTCATAGATTTGCCATCACTGGAATGGAGTGTAGATAAATTTTGCAAAGCCACCTGCTCTCCCAGCCCACTCCTGCTGTTTTTTTTCATCAGACACTCAGCCCGCTGCCTACTGCTGCTACTGATTGGGCCTGAGCTGTACCTGCCCAGCCTCCAGCCCAGGACCAGACCCGCCTACCATTCCAAGCAGCTTTTTTTTCCACAGAGGGTGACTTATAAAAATTCATTCAAACCAATCTCTTCCCCCATCCCATGTGGGTTTTCCAGCCTATGCTAGCCACTTTTTAAGCCAAAATCTTAAGCTGACCCTGGACTCCTAGTTGAGAGAGACTTGCTGAGACTTCCCCACCCTGCCCAACCCCCCACCCCCCCACCCCCACAAAAAGGAGACTCCTCAACCATTTCTTTTGAAGGCAAATAGACCAGAAATCAGTAGATTTGAAGTCAGTTTTGGAATATAAGACTGAATGATATTTTTCCCTTTTTCCTCAGGATCAGAGGTAACCAGTCCTTCATATGCAAATACACTATTGTTGTCCCTCACAGTAGCTTTGCCCTTAGGGAAGAGAGCACAAATGAATATCTCTTAAAAAACCCTTTTTAAAAAAAAGTCTCTTTACCTTCCAGTCAGGGTCTCCTTCGGTTGAACTTTTATTTAAGGAGTAAACTTGTTACAAACCATGGCCTGGTCTGCCTATCTCAAACCGCTCCCATTCTGGGATCTAAAAGTTTTGGAGTGTCTTTTCTTGCTTCTAATCCTGGCAGTTATTGTGCTGATTAAATACCTAGCAGTTGAGCTTGACTAATCTTAAAATTCAGGGGAGAAATTCATCTCCTCACATCCCTTTGGCATTTTGGGTACCTTTCTAGGTCCCTTTTCTATTTTTTATAATGTGGCAAATTTTCTGTAGTCCTGGCTACTGACTGGGTAAGTGCACAATTACTTAAATCACTTTAAATGGACCTTTATTCAAGGACCTGCTATAGTTTTGTGCTTAAGGCCATCGAGTTCACATCGATGACAAGGTCACACATGGATCCTGAAATCTGCAAGGCAAGATTTACAGGAGGATGGATTCCCACCTAGGCCTCTCTGTGTGACTCTTTTCTTATTAACACTCCCTAATTAGTGATCAATATCCCCACTAAGCCCCAGGATAATACAGAAGAACACTATAGGACAGTGATGGGCAAACTATGGCCAGCAGGCCAGATGCAGGTCCCCTGAAATGTTCTATCCATCCGCGTGACATTATTCCTAATCTGAGGAATACAATGAGTAGGATACAATACAATGAAACTTTGAAAGAATTGCCTTAGAAACAAACTGACAGATGAGCATTTCCTTTCCTTTGGCCCCCTCTTTAAAAAGTTTGCCCATCACTGCTATAGGATATTATTAGAACCCTTTACAAGCCCCCTACAAACTCCTAGGAAAAGCACCACCTTTATATGTAATAATACAGAAATTCCCCTAGAGTCTCCCTATAACAAACCAGCAAATAGTGAGTTAATGTTAAAGATTTAAAAACCTTAACTTAGATACACAAGTGCCTGCCAACAGGACAAGTTTCCCCCTCCCTGATCCCTAATTTGATAGTTAACAATGGATTCACCTTGCTACTATATTGAGCTCAGAGACAAGAACAGCACAGCTATCCCTCCCTTTTTTTGGTTCAGGCCACCGCCAGGCTGGACCAGGAACTGTGAAAGGGGAAGAGTCTCCAGCCAATATCAACCTGCTGCTCTTAGATACAAACTACCTTAGTTCCATAGACTTAATATAGCATTTCCCAATACCTCTTTCTTTGTCCTGATCTTACCCCCTTTGAGTTAAGCAATAAACCTTGTTACAACTTAATCCAAGTGAAGATTGGCATTCCTTCCCTGGCTAGTAAATATCTACAGCTATAGGGAAAGAGATTTATCAAATCACAGTCAGAAAAATCAGCTTTATCCATTTAGCACAACAAAAACCAGCCCATAACCAACCTTATCATCAAAACCAACCCCAAGTCAGGGAGTTAGAGGAGCTGTGGAACATACATACAGCCCCTCACCCAATACTTGGCTTGGACACTGTTAAGAGGCAAGGGCTTGGCTAAGCTGAACACCCATAAGCCCTGGTGGCTATCAGCACATCTTGGTGATCACTATTAATATCATTATCTGGGATAATATGGATGCCACCTTGACTGACAGGGATAGCAGTTGAGAATTTGGAATGTTCCCATATGGATGCTGTGAGCCAGGGACAAAAGTCAGTTGGCCCCACCCTATAAATACCCCCTAGGAACAACAGTTGAGGGTCTCAGAACTCAGAGCTGAGATTTGAGCAAAGAACTGGGACAGAGGGAGGTGAAGGGTGGAAAAGGGTAAGGCCTGAACCTGTAACCTGTACCTGACTGAGAAAGAGCTAGTGATCAATCAACACCATTGATAGTTGAGCTGAGAGAATATATAGATCATCTATCAACATCAACATCAATAGCCTTCCCTAATCTCTGGCTTGGCTGTGGCCAGGTCAGGTCAGAGTTAGTGAGAGGGTGAAGACCTCCAGCCTCTACCAGCCCAGCAATCTCCAGCCCTGATCAACAACTAGCTTAGTAGCCAAATAATAGCAATAGGGTTCCCAAATCCTCAAACTTATTACATTGGTTTCCTTTCCCCATTAATACAGTGATTTACCAACAAGTACCTTTCCTGAGCAGTTATTCTATTACAGCCCTTGGGAAGGGGAGAATCAATACATGGTCAAATAACAACATTTCCAATAGCCAATCAATAGCCTAATTACAATTAATCCAACCTCAGGTTGGGCCTAGTGAGGTTAACCATCCACCTAACCTCTCAGGGGTCCCAACCTGGGCAACTATTAGAAGGAAGCAACTGAAAGGTTTAACCAACTGAAAGGTTTAGCCTGTGAGGGAGAAGAGGGATAGATTACATCCATAGTGCAAGTGTAAGTGATTGTGAGACAAGTGGGTGTTCCTCCCTCACCAACTATAGCTGGCTTAGGCCTTGGTCACCTGATCCCTCCTTCATTCATACTATCTCTAGGATCTATATACCATCCATCCTCTAATATTTAGAAGGAAGATCTATAGGGAGATAGTAGATATACAAAGATATATGTCATTTTTCATTTCTTTTTTTTTTTTTTTAATTTTAAACCCTTAACTTCTGTGTATTGACTTATAGGTGGAAGAGTGGTAAGGGTAGGCAATGGGGGTCAAGTGACTTGCCCAGGGTCACACAGCTGGGAAGTGTCTGAGGCCAGATTTGAACCTAGGACCTCCCGTCTCTAGGCCTGGCTCTCAATCCATTGAGCTACCCAGCTGCCCCTTTTCGTTTCTTTTTAACATCACGCAGGCAACCCTATCCATCACTCAGCCTTAGATTCTCCTACTACCTGAGAATCTAGAGCCAGCTAGTCAGGCCCAGCTCATTGAGCCAGTGGCCCTCATAGTGTTTTTTTTTAAACACTTCTCCTATCCCTTGGATTAGAAATGCCCCATTACTTTTTTATACATTAGAATTTCATATCAACTTCCATTTCCCTGATTCCCTCCTCTTGGGACCCCTAGCTTCCTTGAAAGAGCAGTCTGGATGCCACCTTTTAGATGAGGTCTTCCTCAATTTTCTCCACAATTGGTAATGATCTCTCATTGGAAAGAGTACTTTTTTATTACTTCATATATATTTGATATTAACTTATCTACATATATACTGCACCTTTCAAATTAAAATTTAAGCTCATTATGGTCAGGGTCTTTCTTTTTTTTTTGGTTTTATATTCTCAGGGCCTAGATAGGGCCATGCACCTTAAAGGAACCAAACAAACATGAGCTAAATTGTTTCCAATACTCTTGGTCCCTAAGAGAACAAATAGATGGGAAAAAAGTCAAGTAGATTCTTTATACTATCTATCTGTATATATCCACATATTTTCATAAAAAACTTTAAGATCAGATCACAGAAAAAAAATCACTTTCAGCTTAAGTAATCAAATAAGGCTTAAAGGAAGTAACAGCCTTTGAGAGAGGACATTAATAACGGTTAGATTTCAATACATGAAGAAGGGGAAAGAGAACAAGAAGGAAGGATGAACATTAAACAGCGAAAAACAATAGATACGGCAAAAAAAAATCTAGTTTGGCTAAACTACAGAGTATGTGAGTAAATGTAATGTGATACAGGAAAAGTAGTGTGGATTAAGTAGGGTAAATTAAGGAGAGCAATAAATGTAGATGAAGTAACTTACTGAATAACTGGGAAGCCACTGAAGGCTTCCTAGCAATGGACCGATTTGTTTATGCCTTTATACTAGGAAAAACAAGTGTTTTTAGCAATAACAGTACTGTTGGATTAATGCTGGAATTCCTCCAAAAAGCCTATATTGCAGGGAATCTCTTAGTTGGAGGCATAATTTCTGGGATGTTTATTTGTAATAATTGTTTCATTATTTGACAACCATATCATGAAAACACAGAATCAGAGAACTTAGAGTTGAAAAGGATGGTAAGGTCCAAACTTCATATCTACATCCAATTTTTTAAAGTTAAAATTAGAATGCAAATGTAAAAAATACTGCTATTAGTATTTAATAAATATCAAAGTAATAACATTATAAATGTGGGTAAAAAAAATCATCACTCCTTAAAACACACACACACACACACACACACACACACACACACACACACACACAGAATAAAACTAAAATTAAAACTCATAGCTATCTAAGTTCTAATCTTAGTCACTGAAATAGTCTTTTACATTCTATTGAAGGATTTTCAAGGACAAATTTGAGAAAAGAAAAATTGATTAGTACATCTAAGAAAGGAGAGTCAAATGTAGTGAAGAAATATTTGTTCTACATACATTAAAAACAAGATAGATCCCTCTACCTCTCTTGGCACTTCAGACCAACCATAAAAAATCTAATGAAAAAACAGGAGTGTCACAGTATATCCACTAACAAAGAATAAATAAAATGCCATTAGAAAGGCAAGAAATATAAGGGCAGTCTATGTGAAAATTAAAATAAGAAATAATAATTAAAAGTCTATCGACATAACATTTCAACTAAAGGTATAAAAATGATTTGCAAAAAAAACCCAATTCCAACAGCTTCAAAAGAGAAAATAAATTAATAGTGATAATAGCACTGGGCTAGAAAGGAGGCTCTAGTCATGGCTTTGTTTCTACCTTATCATGGAGCTTCAGGCCTCGGTTTCACAATCAAGAGATCTAGATGAACCTAGGATATTCATCTAATTCAACTCACGAATGAAGATAAATCATTCAGTCTCTGCTTGAAGAGGTCTAATGATGGAATAGCTTCTATTTCCAAAGGCATATTATTTTAATTTTAGACAGCTGTAATTGCTAGGAAACTTTCTTTACATAAAGCCTAAATCTATCTTTTTTGCAACTTCTACCTGCCATTCCTATTTCTGCCTTTCTGATCAAGAAAGAAGTCTACTCCCTCAATCAAGGGGCAAGATTTCAAGAAGACACCTTGAAGCTAGTTATAAAAATGCCATCTTCTAAGCCTTCTCTTTTCTAGAATAAGTATGGAAGGATATACAGTGCCCTTCCATCCTGATCTTCTATATATATTTCAATTCGTCAATATGCTTGTCTAAAGTTAGGAAGGATGAATTATATGAACTCCAGTTTTCTGTGATCTGTGAAAATTCTGTCCAATTACAAAGAACTAAGATTTGGCCAGGGGCTACAAAGGTAAGAAAATTCTCTCTGGTTTTCCCTAAAGGGCAAGAGAAAATAAACTCGATATTAATAGCAATCAGTGTACTTAACTTTGTCTATAATTTCCCACTAGGAACACACACACACACACACTCTCTCATGTGAAACAAGCCATATCCATTTCAATAATCATCATCATCATCATCCATTTCAATAATAATAAACATAGATGGTAAAGTCAGAAACCAAGTGACCTAGGCTCAAAAAGTTCAATTAACTTTGACATTTCTCTTTCATTAGTCCCTCCCTCCACTCTGCTGCCAGTATATAAACTCTACTACACTTCCCACTACCCTATAGTCCAGGCCCTCTTGCCTAAACTATTTTAATAACTTCCTATTATTCCTGACTCCTATCTCCAATCCATTATCCAAACTCCTACAGAAACAGTCCTCCTAATATAATACACAGGTCTAACTAATACACGGTATATGTTCAAAAATCTTAAGAGGATCCTTATTGATTGCAAGATAAAAGGCAAAGTTTGTTGCTTGATATTTTTAAGGTTCTCCACATTAAGATTTGTAACTTTCCCTTTCCAACCCAATTTTAGACTACTTTCATTTACATACTCAGTGTCACAATCAAACTAAATGACCAATGGCTACCTAACTCCATATGCTGTTTTCTACTTCCATACTTTTGTACAAACTGTCTAAAAATATCTGGCATGTCCTCCTTCATCTTCCTTGCCTCTCAGAATTCTCCTTTCCTTTTAAAAAAATTTTTTTTAATTAGATGTTTTATTGAGAACTTGAACCCACATACTCTTCAATCTGAGGCCAGTTTTATATCCATTCTGTTATGACATGCCAGCATAGTCTGGATAGAGACAGTCTCATAACCAGGAAAATCTGGGTTCAATTCTGATCCCTGGCACTTGTAAGTTAAGTCTTGCAAGAATTTGCAAGGAGCCATGCCTTTGGGCAGTGTTTCCAGTTGGACACTTGGAATCTTGGGAGATTCCTGATGCCATGCATGAGACCTATCATCGGTTGGCCTGTGCACTATATAAAGGAGGGAGAGACTGGACCGAGGGACTCATTTTGAAGCCAGGGATCCAGGGTGGTTGGGGTCAAACCTTTCTCTCCAAAATTTACTGGTCTAGCCAAGTATCAACCAGCATATCTGAAAGTTACAGGATTACTTCTGAACTTTAGGGTCAATTACAACATCCATCAAATTATTACAGAATATTTGTCCATCTAAATATCTTCAATCAAGCTCCAATATAATTTGCCTATAGGCAAGAAGTGTCCACTAAAGCAGGCCTATCAAATAAGACCAGTGAGCCTTTCTGGGCCAGCTCAGCTATCAACATTCTGAAGCTGTTAGATGATATACTTTGAGTTAAGCTTAGACTTCATTCAGGGATTCCTAAAACCCTCTTCCCTTCTCTCAGGTCCCCTTGTTATTTGATTACTTCAAGTTAAATCTTTGTTTATAAAACTCAAACCAGTTACTGACCTTTGTTGGTTGGCCTGGCAACAAGACAGTTTCAAAGGAGTTTTAGGAAACTTGAAGGGATAGAGTAGGATCCAGCTTTACTCTCTGAGGTTGAGATTAAGTACCATCATCAATATTAATAGTCAGATGTGTTACTGATCATTGATATTCTAGTAATATTGATTTAGTTAACATCAGTTAAACATCAATTGATACCAGGAGGCTAGTCTTCCTGAAGAACCATATTGTGATTGGTTGAGGGGATTATATAAGAAGTTGAATTATCTGACTTCCTGTTAAAACCAAAGGAAAGTTTAAAGCTCCTCTACCATCTAGGGGTTTTTGCTTTACTCTTCTTAACAAATTACATCATTTCCATCAAGTCCCTCAAGGATCATAATACACTAGGATCCATGACCATTGGAACATTATCTCTCAGGGTTCCAAGCAGCTCTTTGAAGGTAAATTGAAGAGAAGGTCTGCTGTTAATAGAGGGAAGCAGTGAGGGAATAAGTATTATAAGGATGGGATTTTATGCAAAGGAGATGGAACGAAAGGTGAAGTCAGTTGCTGACAGTTGAGACCAGCAGAGGATTCTAAGAATTTCTCCCAGGAGGAAGAAGGAGGAGTGGTCTTCGGGCTAAGGGCTGGGAGGAGTGAAGAGGGAGAAAACCCAGCTCTGATTAGTCCAGAGGCCTTGCTAAAGATCTTTCTCTTAGAAATTGAAACCATGATTCCCTGACAAGAGCCATTTCAACACTACTCATCCTTCAAGGCTACAACCATCTAGTCAGCTAAGATTTTGGACTCTATTGGGAGCAATCTCTTAGTCTCCCTCACCCATTACCCATCCTTACTGAGAAACCCTTTTCAGTCAAAGCTTACAATTATAGGAAAGGATAGAAATAGAAAATGGAAAAAAGAAATAGAAGGGAAGGGGGGGGAAGCTTAGGAGTTGGAACCATTAGGGTTCCTACCTAAGTAACAGACCCCATAGGAATAGCAAAGACAGCACCCCAAAATCCCTCTGCCCTTCACTCTTTTCCTCAATCCCTGATTTGTGAATAATAAAAGCCATTTAACAGTCAGATAGCATTCCAGTATGCCTGAGAGACAACAAGGGAGAGGGGAACCACAGCTTGGTCTGGTTGCCTTCATCTTTGAGCCAGACCACCCACTGTGAAACTAACCACCCTCAGGGGATGTTTGAGTGGACCCCATCCTTATTCAGGATCAGATTGGGGTACCACCTACCTTCTCTTGTAGGGAAGCCTTGTCCCCAACTCTTGTGGGGTGGCATGACCATCTAGGTCACCCAGTTTTGGGGTGACACCCCCTTAAAGTCTCCCAGTGTATATTCATTCCTAGAAGAATGCTGAAGGAGAGTCACCACACAGACCCTCTTTCTCTCTCTCCCTTCCACCAACATCCATTACTGGCTCTTTTATTGTTATAGTATCTTTTTACATGTCAGGCACTCAGCTAAGTATTTTTCAAATATTATTTCATTTGAACTTCACAAAATCCATAGAAGAAAGGTACTATTGTTATCCTTATTTTATAGTTAAGGAAACTGAAGCAAAAAGAAGCTAAATGATATGCCCAGAGTCACACACCTTGTAAGTGTTGGGGGCTGGATTTGAACTCAAGTGTTTCTGACACCAGACCCAGGCTTCTATCTGCTGCTACCTTGTAGTGGTAGAAGGAATTTCTTCATCTTGGACTTCCCTGTACAAATTAAATCACAAGTCCAGTTCTAATCCCTAAGAAAAACTGATACTGAACATCAAATACAACCACCTAAACTTACTTATAACCATTTACAATTAAATAATTAATTTCAAAGGACAAATCTCTTCTCCAAGGCTCAGTTCACCTGCTACACAATATCATCTCTGATCCTCTCTATGATGGAAGAGAATTAACACTTAGTACAGGTTGAAGAAGGTTTACCAGGGAATGGTGAGGTCCTCAAAGTGGTCCTATTTATATATGATATTGTGTTAAGTGCATCAGGATCTAGGACACTGTAAAACCTCCTGGAAGAAATGTGTTATTATCCAAAATTTTTTGACGTGTCCATCCACGTGGGAAAAAACAAGTAGATGGAGTATCTATTTCAAAATGCCTTTTGGCTAGCTATGTGATCACTTAACCCCCAATGCCTAGCTCTTACTGCTCTTGAGCCTAAAACCAATTCATAGTATTGATTCTAAGACAGAAGATATGGGTTAATTTTTTTTAGTGCACTTAAATGGACATCCTATAAAGCCTGTCTAATTGCAGGTGTGTGTGTGTATATGTGGACATATAATAAAAATAGACAAACTGTTTGGCCCCACATTAAAAAAATAAGTATCCTCATTTGCTTAGAAACTGCCACCCTCTTCTATGGCCCATGTAAAAGTAAATGTCCCATCTTTTCAATACTGGTATTTTACCATAGTGGTAATATGACAGCAAGACATGGAACAGTACTGCTTCAATGAAAAGACAGACAGTATATACATAAGTAGGCTGCAACAAAGAGTTAATGAGAAACTCTGAAGAACAGGAGTAAAGAATATCATCAAGAAATGATAGAAAGAGAAGATGTGTCCATCATGTAATCAATGCCAGCAATGACAAGTGGACAGCCAGAGTGCTCTACTGAAATCCTTGCAATGTCCTCCACCATGTTAACTGGACCTCCTGTGATGAATTTTTCAGAGGAAATGGACAAAAATCAAACAGGACAGACAAGCATAGCTGGGTTGCAATCTGGATCATTGGAGGAAATTCTCTAATCAATGTAATTACAGATCCATTTAAATACTTTAAATCATTGTATGCTTTTTGAGGTACAAAGTATCATCATCTCAATAATGTCAAAATTAATCCATTGAAAGTTTATGAAACTGTGAAGGAATCTAAACATTTCAAAGGAGGCAAAAACATATAACTCAACATTCCACTTGTAGAAATAGTTTTTCTATCCTGTCTCTTTACCTTAAAAATATATTCAGGGTGCAGTTAAGTGGTTCATTGGATTGAGAGCCAGGCCTAGAGACAGGAAGTCCTGGGTTCAAAACTAGCCCCAGACACTTCTTAGCTATGGGACCCTGGGCAAGTCACTTAACCCCCACTGCCTAGCCCTTACCACTCTTCTACCTTGCTTCTAAGGCAGAAGGTAAGGGTTTTAAAAAAAAATTCATCCTGCCTGAAAATCAATTTAATCTTCTTGCTCCTTGCTTACATAACTTACTGGAAATGAAGGAGATGAACATTGCTCAATCTTTATTGTGTCAACAGCATTTAATGAATACCAAACTATATTAGCATTTTCAGGAATTACAAAGGAAACAGAAGACAAAGTCCTAAATTTTCAAAAGCTACTGTTGGTTAGTCAGTGTTGCCTCATTCTCAACCTTTGAATGATCTCCTTCAAAAAGAGCCTTTTAAAAATTTATTTTTTATTTTCTATTGGCTAGTATACTACATTTGGAAATTTTAACTTGTCTCCCCCATTTCACCAAGCTTAGCTCTAACTATGTGCATTATATGTCAAGAATCCATATAAAGAGCTAATTCAATACAGCAATTGTTTGGCTAAATAGCAGCTTAACAACTGAGGGAAAGAAAGTAAAATTATTAAAATCTTCAACGAAAAATAAACAAACAGGTTGTGGGAGCATGAGGTAGGGATACACATGAAAATCCTGGTGATAATAAAATCTACAATTTTTTGAAAAGTAGGAGGGCTTCACCAAACTTAAGCATTGAAGAATGGAATTTACGCAGGGAAGCCATGAAGGCAGGAGAACAGTGACAGAGGCCAAAGGTCATTTAAAATCCTGAGGCGGGGCAGTTGGGGAACCCTAAAGGATTTGAAGGGGAGTGTGGTCTTGGATTCTGAATGAGCATCAACTCCCAGAAAAACTTCTAATAGACTGGATTTTCCCATAGCCATGATTCCCAAATCTCTAAGAGAAAAGCAATAATCATCTCACTGATATTGGGTTTGTTCATAAAGATATTAGAAGTTTTCTTCTTTTTAAAAAAAGTAATAAAGTCTTACTTTCTGTCTCAGAACAACTCTTAAGACAAAAGAGTAAGGGCTAGACAAAGGGGGTTAAGTGACTTGCTCAGAGTCACACAGCTAAAAAGTGTCTAAGACATTCTATCCATTATGCCACTTAGCTGCCCAAGAAGTTTTTCAAATTTCCTGTTCCACCACTCTCTCTCTCCAAAAAAGGCGGAGGGCGAAATATAAAGTGTAGCCATGACTTGTTCCTAGTGAATCCATGCAGGCTCTTTTATTCCCAAAAGGACCCAAAATGATTAGTGTCTCCAGTAATACAACTTAACACTTCCTTAGGAAAGAAGTCAGATCAGGTCACAACCAAAATTGGCTCAATGAGAAATGGCAAGTATAAGATTAGTTATAAGAAAAAAAAGTTAATTTTTTGGAGAGTGATTTTTTGGCTAGAGGACAGAGCCACATGTTCCAGATGTGTGAGAAATTCATTCAAAACAAGCAGACAAAAGGCATACTAGGTCAAGCAAAAAAGAATAACAATGGAAAGAAGAGGCTATGTTGAAGATTGATGCAGAATTAGTACACAGCTGGCTCTAAGAGATTAGTCAGGCACTCCCACTTTCCCTGAAGGAGTCTCCGAAGAGCCACTGTCCAATTTTGCAAGTACATTTAATGGTCTCACACTCAAGGAAAGACTAAAGAAGCAGAAGAATTATATCAAAAGATATTAAGAGTCAGTTTTCAAAAAATAAATGATAAATCTCTTAACAACCCAATAAGGAAAAAATGATCAGAATGATCAACAAGAGAAATGCAAAATAAAATAATTCCAAAACACACATCATCAGACTGGCAAAGATGATCAAAGAAATGAAGATAGCAACTGTTGGAGGAGATATAAGAAGATAGGCACAATAATGCACAGTAACTGGAACATAAGTCAGCATTTAATAAATACTCATTAACTAAGTGAGACTGTGAAGTGGCCTAACCACTCTGGAAATAAGTTGCAAAGTATAACCCAAAAGTTACTAAATCTACATGACACAAAGATGCCACTATTAGCCTTAAAGCCAGAAGTGAAAGGGAAGAATCTATATGTACAAAATATTCCTAACAACACTTTTTTTGTTGAGAAAAGAACTGGAAACAAAATGGAGATCCATCAACTAAGGAATGGTTGAACATAATATGGCATATGAAATAACTGAGTATTACTGTGCTATAAGAAATAAAGAAAGGGACTGATACAGATGACTGGGAAAACTTACATGACCTGATGCACAGTAAAATGATCAGAAGCAAAAAAACAATTTATATAATGATTACAATGTAAAGGAAAACATCTTGGAAAAACTGAAGAATTCTGATCAATTCAATGACCAATCATGACTAATAATGAAGCATGGCAGAAAAGTGCCTGTACCAAAGTGATGTGCCATTCAGACAGATTCTTCAGACACATCTAATGCAAGAAATTGTTTTGCTTGCTATACTTACTTGTTACAAAACTTGGAATAAAGAAATGGGTGAAAAGTGACAGTAATGCAAAAAAATAAGAAAGGAAAGATCAATGCAATATAAACTGCACAGAAGTAAATTCGGAAAAGGCCACCATGTTGGTATCACTGTGTCAAATTTAACATACTCTTTTTTAAAAACCTATATATAATAGATTCAAAGTTTAACATACAATCATCTTCTATCTTCATATATTCAAATGTTAAAGTTCATATTTCTGAATATTTTTAAAGCAGCAGTAGGCAACTTTTGATGCTCTCTTAAACCCTTTTTCTAAGCACTCACCAATCATCCAAGTAATAACCTAGTCAAAATTATTGTTAGGAATCAAAATGAGACCCGTTGATTTATAACTTCTGACACATGCATTTTTTTTCCTCCATCCCTCTTAGGGAAAATTAACCCATCTCTAACTCTTAGGAACTTTTCCTTTCTCCATAATTCCTTAATAATGGTTTGGTCAGTGATCTTATCTCTTAAGTCTTTTTATTACTCCAAGTTAGAATTCTTATGATACAAAAATCTTGAGCTCAAAAAATCAGATTCTCTCTTGCTACCTTATTCTCACTTACCAACTACTCACCTATCGATTCCCTCTTAACAACATTTCTTCTTCAATTCAGTGGCCAACAATGAATCATGAAGAATGTGCTATCCATATCTTAACAGAGGTGATGAAGAATTTATAAGATGGACAACATGGGAAATTTGTTTTGCTTGACTACAAATATGTTACACAGGTTTTATTTTTCTTCTTTCCCTGCCTCTCCCGAGGTGAAGGGGAATGCAAAAGGTAGGAGGAAAAAATGCTTGACAATAGAAAAAAATAAAATCTGGTTAATTTTTTTTAACATTCTACCCTTTACAGTTTGAAAATTATTCTTCTTAATGAAGAAGAGAGAAGCAAAATAGGAATATGGTAGTTGTAGTTTTTCTGTTGTCTCTATTAAAAGTATACTGATCTAAAGGGAATTCTGGGGTGAAGCCAAGATGGCAGAATAAAGCAAAGAAGCTCAGAGTCACCAAGAGAACCCTCTCCAACCAATATTAAAATAACACCACAAAACAAATACAAGAGTGAAAGAACCAAAAAGGAGATAGAGTGAAACAACTTTTAAGAAAAGAAAAACCGAAAAGTTAGGCAGAAAACATCAGGAGCACTGGGTAAGAGGGGAGCACAGTCACCAGAAAACTAAAGCAAGGAGTGAAGAGCCAGCCAAAAGCAAACCACACACCCCAACTCCACATCACTGTTCCACATTCAGAACCTATGCCCAAGCCAACATTCAGATCCTGAGACCCTACCTGGGCAAAATAGAGGTCCAACCTACCCATATCCCTTGGAATTCAAACCTGTGATGAAATCCAGAATCCCAGTCCAGGGCAGTCTCTGCTGAAGTGGGCTGCTCTGTATAGGCCCAGAGCAAAGCCAGGAGTACCAGTCTGGGCCTATGGTGAGGATATAGATGCCAGTTTGGGGTAGTTGGTAGACTCAAAGTGGGTCTGGATCTTTTTGCCAAAAGCTCAGAGCAGAGCTCTAGGACAGGACAATCAACTGTGTGGCCCATTAGATCAAGTACACACACTGAGTCCAAAAACTTACCCCTAAGCCTGAGGCAACAATTTGAGCAGTCCCTGATCTGATCAAACTCAAGAGTAAGACCAAAAGCTTATGCCCAAGCCTGAGGCAGCTTTCTGCTTAAAACTAAGTTCTGCTAAGAACCAATTAAGAGGCAGCCCAAAGCCTGGAGAGTAAGTAAGATGGAATTGCTATTTTCAGCTGTGGGGACTTATGTGCTAAGCCAAATTTCAAATTATAATAAAATAGGCATCTATAAAATTACTTGCCATTATGAGATGTGATTATATAGTAATGGAAAAATTATATAGTAATGGAAATTTAACTTGTGGCTCAAAAAATTGATTATACATTACAGGTATCCCTTCCACATCATAACTTTCTCCATCATGGTTTCTAAATACTGCAGTTTTTTGGAAGCTGTAGAAAATACAGAAAAAAGTTTAGAAACTATATAGCCTATGACCAAATACTTTACCCAGATTTTATACTAAGGCACTATAAACACGTAAAAGAAAAAAGAAAAAAATTTAAATTCCCTGGTACAAAATAAAATTTCCCTGGTACAAAGGGAGGACAAAAAAATTTTACATGGATTTTCCAGATAGCAGAGGTGCCCTTAAACCCTCATCACCTCTGCACCCCTAATCCTTACAGTGTAGAAGGGATACACTGCCTATATAATTCTTGCTTCAACAAAGACCCCTACTAGATTATGAATAATATTTCATTTTAATAGGCCTTTCCAAATATTATTAATATTAAAGTTGAGATAGCATTGTAAGAGGTACAAAAAATAAGATAGCAGAAAAAGAACAAAAATATCCTACTTTCATAAAGAATTTCTCCCAGAAAATACCTTGTATAATACCAAATATTTAATAACTAAGCTTAATAGAAGTCAGACTATATATTATACATATAAGCTGAAAATAAGGGAGTAATTTAAACATTCTCTACCCCACTTTAAATTATATTTGTTATAGAAAATATGTATATAAATTAAATTTCTAGAAATCAAATCTTATTTTAAACGTACTAGGAAAATAGGCAACTGAGTAAAAGAAGTTTACAAAAGATATAATAACTTACTTAAAGTGACTTAATGTCTACAAAACCTTTCCCTCTCACAATACCCTAGTATTGTGAGTAGTGTCCTCATTTTAAAGATAAGGAAATTGAGGCCAAGAGAAATTAGGTGAATTATGTTTTTAAACTTCAAGATTAGCAACCTAAAAGTTAGTTGCAGGAAATCTATCATAAAAAGCATACATCCTTCAATTTAAAAAGACTTTTTTTTAAACCCTCAAGAAGACCTTCCTAATAAGATTAATAAAGTTTTAGTATAAACATTAAAACAGCTTTCTGAAGATTTGCCATCATAAAACAATTTATATTTACAAAAATAGTGTGTTCATGGATAGTAAAAGAATGTGTGTGTGCATGCACGCGCGTGTGTGTATACTATGATATGGGAGAACTGTATTACTCCTAAGCCAATAGAAAGCTAAATAATTGTATTTTTATGCAAGCATGCAATAAGAACAGACTTTGTATTTTTAGAACTATAAAAATGTACTTGTCTTAAATTATTTGGCTACTGAAAATAAAGAATTAGAGAATATCAGACTGAGGATTGAGGTCATTAATGCAAACTCCATTCAATATAAGAAATTTATATATATTTTCAGCACATACTGATCATTCTTTCTTTACAATTCCAATAGTTATTTCTTCAAGAACTACAATTCTTGGGCAGCTGGGTAGCTCAGTGGATTGAGAGTCAGGCCTAAAGACGGGAGGTCCTAGGTTCAAATCTGGCCTCAGACACTTCCCAGCTGTGTGACCCTGGGCAAGTCACTTGACTCCCATTGCCCACCCTTACCACTCTTCCACCTATTAGCCAATACACAGAAGTTAAGGGTTTTTAAAAAAAAGGGGGGGAAAAGAACTATAATTCTTATATCAGTTTTTACTGAAACTAAAGGTATAATAATTACACCGATTTTTTGCCCTCCATTTATATAGACTTTACCAGAGATAACCTGATGTAGCACAGATGGGAGTTGAATCAGGAAGACCTGAAAGCAAATCTCAGCTCTGGAACTAGTAGGTCCATGAAATTACTTAAGCTTTCTAAGCCTCAAATTTATTCAAATGTAAAATGGGGATTACTCATCTCACAGGGTTAGTAGAGGCTCCAATTGATACAATGTACATAAATCATTTGGTAACTCTTAAAGCATTTTATATGTATATATAAATATATACATATATATATATATATTACATATATATGTCAGTTACTGTCATAATTACCTCCCACTGCTGCTACCTTCTACCTTTGATCTTCACCTGTGGTTAGAGCTTGTGATCTCTGAAGTTCAAGATCAAAGCTAGGCATTAGCCCATAGTTTTGTACTTCAAAAGCATTCAATTAATGAGGATCTCTCCAAAGGTAGAGAAAGTAACCTACATCTAACCCCATGATATTCTTATCCATATTCTCCAAAACTCCTCTACAGAGAGTCTAACAGATGTATGTAGGAATGTTTTTATTCATTCTTTCAACAAGAATTTATTAAGCACCTACAATGCACACAAAGCAATAAAGATTTAAAGGCAGAAATTCAATAGTTCCTTCCCTCAAGAAGCTTGACCCTACATGAAAACCAATGAAGTACAAGGGTTATCCATTATCCATTTCTTTTTTTCAACGAAACTATCTTATACTTGCAAAAACATTTCAATCATCAGATTAATCTTCCTACAGTATAACTCTAATCCGTATTACACAAAGTACTTCTCTATTTAAAAAAAAAAAAAAAACAACACTTCAATGGTACCTTCCTTGTTTTCTAAATAAGATCTAGATTGCTTTGCCTGACATTTAAAGCCCTTCATAATTTTACTCCATAATGTTCTGATTCCCCTTCATGCATCCAAAGCTCTGGGCCAAAATATCCTAATTTCTATTCATTAAAACACAGGAATAACCCATGTTACCTAATCTTTTGTTCATGCCTTTCACTCTGTCTCTTTCAACTGTCTCTCAATTTGTCCAATCATAACACCCTTTAAATTCTACTTCAAATATGATCTCCTACATATTAGCCTCTTGATGTTTAAAATGTTTTAAGTCCAGGTTAGAGGAAATTTTAAACATTTTTGTAGGTTTTTTAGGCACTTTGAGTGATGTCTCATTCCTGTGTTTATGTAGCTCCTAGTCTCCAAATGGTCACTGGCTCCAATTGGCTCCAAGAGCCATTCCTGCTATCTGGTTAGAAATCACATCAAAAGTTCTCTTTTTCTCCAAAGAGATAATAATGAAAGAATGTTTGTACAAAAATATTCATAACTGCACTCTTTGTAGTGGCAAAAAATTAGAAAATTATGGAATGTCCTTGATTGGGGAATGGCTAAACAAACTGTGGTAGCTGATGGTGATGGAATACTATTGTGCTGGAGGATTTCTATATGAACTGGAAAGACTCCAAGAACTGAGGCAGAATAAAATGAGCAAAACCAAGAGAACATTGTACACCAAAAGTGAAACATTGTGGAACAATCCAATGTAAAGGACTTTACTACTTGTAGCAATACAATAATCCAGGACATTCCTGAAGGACTTATGAGAAAGGATGCTATCTACATTGAAAGAAAAAACTATAGGAGTAAAAACGCAAAAGAAAAACTTATGACTTATCACTTGTTCATATGGATATATGATTTGGGGTTTCAGCTCTATGGTAAAAATGAATAATGTGGAAACATATATCAAGTGAAAACATTTGTACAACCCAGTAGAATTGCTTATTGACTCTTGGAGTGGGGAGGGAAGAGTGGAGGGAAAGAAAATGAATCATGTAAACATAGAAAAATATTTTAAAATAAAATAATTTTTAAAGTTCTCTTTTTGCAGAATTAATGTCACACTTTGTACTCATTTTATTGTACTTTTAGCTTATAGTGCATACTGAAAAGAATTCCTATAAAGAAAAAAATCAAAACCAACACACATTCATTTAGTACCTACTTATAAGGTACCATACAAAGTTCTACACAATTTTTTAGAATACGCATAATACTCCATCTCCTAATCCCACAATTATCTATAATTTAAGTGGAGCTTCTTTCTCTTTTACAAAAGGCATAACTTTATAACCTTCCATTATGCCCAGGAGTGTTTATATCTTTGCATACTGCCACACATAAGAATAGCATAGGATTGGATGATAGTATGAATTATTTACCTATACCAATGCTACTTGAGACTGATAAACCATAAGGCAAAATTAACCTACTATAAATTAAACAGGCCTTCCTTGCTGTTCCTCACTCATGGGATGTGATCTCACCTTCCTATCTTTGTCCCCACAAAGATGGCTATTCCCTTCACTTCCATTCCTCAGAAACCTTATTCTTCAAGGCTCACCTCAAGCACAAGTTCTACATGGGACTTTTCCTGATCTCTCCCATCCAAGTTACCCAACTTAGAGATCTAGTGCCTTTCCATAAAAATCACTATGTATATATGTTGCATCATTTTTATACTATGCCAATCAATCAATCAATAAATAAAACATTTATTAAACTACTACTATTATCAGGCATTGTGCTAAATAAGCACTGGGGATACAAATACTAGAAAGAAGCTTACAACCTAATGGAGGAAGACAATACACAAAAATATGAAAAGTATGAGTGAGGTTGGGAAGATAATGGACAAGTCCAAAGGAGTGGATTTGAGGGGGGGGAAAGAGAGATGGTTGGTTTGGGTGCCTATCTTAAGTTGAGATTTTGGGAATGGTCTCCACTAGTTAAGTCAGAATTCTCCTTAAGGACAGAGAGCCATTTTCACTTTTGCCTTTGTATTCCTCAGGCCTAAGAGAGTAAACTGATCACTTGTAGACTAGGAACCACTTAAGCACAAAAATGGGACACTGTCCAAAATACCTTAAAAAGCTATAAAAATGTTCAAAACTCCCCCCAAATTGGATTTAAAATGTTTTAAACTTCACTGCAAAAAAGAGGCCAAGATGTCAGCTAAAGAATCCCTGCAACCATGCACTTGTCCTCTGATTTGGACCAACCAAAGAATAATCACCCAAAGAGAAGAAAAAAATTAAATGTTATAAAAAAACCTGGGAACCAAATTACTAATGCCTAAATATTTGATCACGTTAGCATTAGGAGTCAGAATGAATATGGGACACAATAAGGAGACCTGAAGCTACCTATCTGTACTAGTAAATGTTGTTTTTCAGCAAAGACTAAGTTTAACTAGATAATTTTCACACTTCATGCTTTGGTGGAAATAAATCAGGATTATATACACCCCAAAAAAGTTTTAAGTAAATATCATTTTCCTGAAAGTTCTTATAACTTAATTTAAATATACATAGTCTTTTATAGATATAATTTAGAGAACAAACTGAAAACACAGACTTTCCAATTACAAAGATTGTATTGGCACTTTCTCTTTAAAAAGTTACTTAATGTAGTTATTATACATCTCCTATTATGCTTTACTTCAAATACTATAGAAACAGAAATCCAAGAGCTACTTCTAAAAGCCATAATAAAATATGTTCTCTTGATACATTGTAAGATTTTCCAAGTTTTACAAGAACCAATTTTTTTCCTGTGTACTCAGAATGTGAAGTAGTTTGTTTTCTTTTGTTTTTTTTTTTTAATTCTGTACACATTTAGCAAACAACTACTTCCCTCTTCCTAATTTTTCTATTACTGTCAAGAATACAACCATCTTCTCAAAGATGAAGGCTCACAACCTAGATGGCATCTTTGACTCCTCAGACTCTCTCATCCCCTACATCCAATCAGTTGCCAAGTCATGTGTCTCCTACCTTCACAACATCTCTCCTCTGACACTGCCACCACTCTGGTGCAGGGCCCTCATCATCTCATGTCTGTCTGGACTATTGCAATAGTTTTATGGTTGGCCTCTTTGCTTCAAGTCTCTCCCCACTTGAGTCCATTCTCCACTCAGCTGTCAAATAAACTGTGGCTTCACCAACTGACAAATGATCAAAGGATATAAAGTGTTTAGAAGAAGAGATCAAAACTATCTTTAGTCCTTAAAAAAATGCTCTAAATAACTTCTAATTAGAAAAATACATTTTAAAACAATTGAGGTCCACCTCACATCCATCAGAAATGATAATTATTGGAGGGGATGGGAGAAAATAAATAAACTAATGAACTGCCAGTGGAGTAGTGAATTGGTCCAACCATTGTGGAGAACAATTTGGAACTAGATCCAAAGGACTATAAAACTACATACCATCTGAAATACCAATAAGAAGTCTGTATTCCAGAGATATGAAAGAAATAGGAAAAGGATCTATATATTCAAAAATATTGATAGAGTAACTTTTTGTGGTGGCAAAGAATTGGAAATCAAAGGAATGCTCATCAACTAGGGAATCAGCCAAATAAGTTGTGGCACATGATTTTGATGGAGTGCTATTGTGAAATGACAAGGGGGTGGTTTCAGAAAATCATGGCATATGAACTGATGGAAAGTGAAGTGAGAAGTGAGAAGATCATTGTGCACAGTAAGAGCAATATTTTAATGATGACCAACTGTAAAGGACTTGGCTACTCTGAGTAATACAATGATCCAATACAATTCCAAAGGACTCATGATAAAAAAAAATGCTATCCACCTCCAGAGAGAACTGAAGAATTCTGAATGCAAACTGAAGTATAATTTTCTCACTGTCTTTATTTTTCTTCCTTTTAAAAAAATGGCTAATATGGAAATATGTTTTCCATGATCTATAATAATACTTGCCTTCTCAGTGGGTGAGGGAGGAGGTGGGTGGGAAAGAGAATATTTGGAACTCAAATTTTTTTTTAAAGAATATCAAAAATAAATAAGTAATAAATTAGAATGTTTTAGTAAAAAAAATAATAAATTGTATATCTGAACAGATGACCTTCCCCTCCCCACACTCCCTTAATTTCAATAAACTTTCAATGGCTCCTTATCACCTTCCAGGTCAAATAAAAAATTGTTTGGCATTTGAAGTCGTTCATAACCTGTTCCCTTCCTGTTTTTCCAGCAGCCTTACATCTTTTCTACCTTCGTGCATTCTAGGATTCAGTGTCACTTGCCTCCTTGGTAATTATCAAACATAGCACTCTATGCTCCATCTCCTGACTATAGGCATTGTCACTGGATGTCCTCTATGTATGGTATTCTCTCTCTCCTCATCTCAGCCTCTCACTTTCCCTGGTTTCCTTCAAGTCTTGGGGAAAATCCTATCTCTTACAAGAAGTCTTTCCTTGTATGTAAATAGTTGTCTGCATGTTAAAACTGTGAGTTCCCTGAGAGCAGAGATTGTCTAAGCACAGGGCCTAGCAAATAGTTGGCACTTAATAAATGCTTGTTGACTGTGTGCAAGGTACTGACGGTAAAGGATGCTAGAGAATATACATAGGTTAAATAATATAGTCATGGTTCTTGTGGAACTTAAATTCTTGCATAATGCCATTATATAATAGAACTTTACATATCAAGATTACCAAGCAATATAAAATATAGTAAGGTATGATAGTGGATAAAGCACCACTCTTCTTCCTGAGTTCAAGTCTGGCCTCAGACCTTTATTATTTGTATGGCTCTAGGCAAGTCACTTACTGGTTTGCCTTAAGTTTCCTCAGCTATAAAAACGATCTGGAGAATAAAATGGCAAACCACTTTTAGTATCTTTGCCAAGAAAAACCCAAACGGGGTCATAAATAGTCGGACACAACTGAAACAACTGAACAACAACAAATGGATATGTTTATATATGTTTATTTGTATACACGTAAAAAGATGCATAGGCATATTTTCTCAAAATTCCATTTTTCAAGAAATGGAATGTTAATGAAATTTCAAAATTAGCCAACAGAAGGAAATAAGTCTGGCAACTCTTTCATAAGCAGTTAACCACAATATAATTTCATGTTGACTTGGCTCAATTTTCACATTTGCAGACTGCAGAATATGCTTCATCTTCCTTTGTATCATATTTTTTCACTATAAGGACAATTATATTTCTTAAGATAAAAGGCATTTAAAAATTTTAACAGTATTCATTCTCTTTTAATACAGATAACATCCATTCAAGTAGAGCTTAAGTCTTGATCATTCCTCTACAATGAAAATCATTTAAAATATTTAAAACATTACAACTAAAAAAACAAACTCATGTTTTTCAAATTAAGTGGCAGCATAGAAATAATGGGTTGTACTTTCCTTTGGCACACTTCCCAATGTTAAGTTCTTTATGAAGAATAATTCAGCTTCTAAATAGTTTTGCTTTATCAAAAAAAGATACATGTAAGAAATTATATAAGTTTACTCTTCAAACTTACAGTGCATAAAAGTACACTTAAAACTTACGGGGCAATAATGGCTCTAGCAGGTCTTTTTGTGGACTGTACTTGTGAAAGCCAACCTTCTAATTGTGCATTCAATTGAGGACCTGAAAAAAAAAGAGAGAGAAGTGATTAAAAATATATATATATACCAGAATTCAACAGACCTACCATGTGCATTATGCTAGAGGTTGGGGTTACAAAGACCTCCCCTCAAAAGAGTCCCTGCTCTCAAGGTATTTATATTCTACTAGAAAGAAACAAGACAATTAGTAAATATAAAGTAATAAAGCACAGAAGTGTAATTTTTTTACTGGATTTAAAGTCAGAATAACTGAGTTCAAGTCCTGCTTTTATCATTTATAATCTGTCTAATCTGGGTCAAGCTATCACTACAACTCCACTGGGTCTCAATTCACTCATCTGTAAAAAAGGGGTTTGACCTTCACATCAATTACAGCTCTAAAACTATGACTTCATCCTATGATTAGTGTGATTCTGTGATTACCAACAGCCAGGACTAGCCAGGGAGGTCTTCAGGAAAAAGAAGGTATCTAAAGAAAGATATAGAATGAAAAGAGGAAATGCATTTCAGGCATGGGGAACAAGCTTGTGTGAACTTATAGAAATCTACAACAGAGTAATGACATCGGGGAATATGTTTTCAGACTAACATAATCAGAAACAACTCCAATACCATAATTGTATCATAGATACTCATGATGCCAAAAGTAGCATTAAGAGTCATTTCTTAATATGATAAATAGTAGACAACAAATATCCTATTGATTTTTTCATTCATGACCATTACTATACATGTCATAAGAAAAAAATGATATCACTACATGTCACATATTTGGTTAATATCTCAAAAATATTAGATGAATATATAATGGACAGTATGATCATGTGTTTCAATGCTAATGACTTTAAAGCTGCAAAGTTTCTTATATGATCTAAAGAAGAATGGTTAGTGAGTAAAATACTTCTAGTCAAGCAGAATAAAATAATCTAAGAATTTGAAGCCTAGTAAGAAGAAAGGAAATATCTGGGAAAAGATAACAATTCAGATCTTTAGAAAACCAAAAACCTACTCTGATAAAAAAAATCATCCCATTCAATTAATATATAGATCAAAAGACCAAATCTTTTCCAACTTTGAGTCAGAACACTTAAGAAGTACAGACCTCAATTAAAAAACATTTGTAAATGCATAAAATGAAACATACAATTACAAAGTATAAAGGAAATCAATTTTATTGAAATATAGTTATCAGAATATATATTATTAAAATTCACAAACCTAAACTTAAGAACTCTTTTAAGTTAAACTTTTCTTTGTTATTCGAAACACCACAATTCTACCTTGAAATGTTTATCTTACATTATGAAATCTCTCCTCAACACAGCAACATGAGGGAAACATTAAGTTTCTTTAAAAAGAAATTAAGAGTTACAGAAAGACAGCTAAAAGTAAACCTAGAACTGAATTTTTTAAGAGCTTAAAATACTGGATGATTTTGAAATATGGAATAAAAGTTCATTTTGAACTTAATTTACCATTTGGCAGTATGCCACTCAACAAGCATAGTTTAGCAACAGTTTTAAAATGTCTATACTACCCAATAATATTTTTCATAGAACTTCTCAGACACAGTTAATTAACAGCTTTAGATTTCTTCTTAGATTAATCTAAAATACTGTGCAACTTCTAGAAATTGACCCATGTTTTCTATAAATCAAGTACATACCTCCAAGAAAATCATTCATAAAAGCCCCTGAACTCACAGGCTTCTAAAAATGCTTGAAGATTTAAATGCCGATCTATAGAAATCAGTGCATTTGTAAATAGGTAGGACCATCTATAAATTGATATGTGGGATCAAAAATAAATTAGTCTGACTGAGGACTTAAGCAGTAAATTTCATAAAAACCAACTATAGATAAAAATAATGTGTTAATAATAATATGAATTTTTTCTAACTGTTCAGAAGTTTATTAACTTCATTTTTTAAGTCCTAAATCTACATCTGTGAGGGTTCTTTTTGCAGATCTGAAAATAATAAAAATAATAAAATTTTTTATTTTTTAAATGTTTAGTATTTTTATATTATATTTATTTTAAATATTTTATATTTTATTTTAAAATTTTAGTATTTTTAAATCATAGATATTGCAAAGTATATGTCAATCATGGAGTAGATTTTGGCTATCACAATAGCATATAAAGGCATAACCTTCTAAAGAAAAGCTTCAGGAACAAAAATAATGTTTCTGATGCAACAGAAGTTTTTTTAACAGCAAACACAGAACCTAATAATCAACAAACATTTGCTAGTATAAGTTGATTTTAAGATTATTCTACTTTGATATGGACAAATGTTTATCATTTAATTAAAGAAAGCATTAAAGCACTGTGATCTAAGTAATAAAATGCAAACTCAAGTAGTGAGGACAATGATTTACTCTACCATAGGTAGCTAAAAGCCCACATTGCCTTTTTCAAAGTAAAAAACATTTTAATTCTTAATTAATAGTCTAAAAAACTAGTGACAGGAGAGAGGAAAGAGGCAAAATGGTAGTTTACTAGCATCAAAAGCTGCAATTGCTCTTAAACAATCCTTCCAAAAAGCCAAAAGACAGATTAATTGGGATAAGTAGCACAATACTCTCATTAGGATTTCTATAATCTTCAGAAGTCTCCTATCCAAGTTCTCTTAAGAATTATGTGTTTTATAAACAAATTTCTCTAGCTGAGAGATAAAACCTGTTGACACCAAGAGTTTGGTTAAGAGTTAAGAGAGCAATAGGGTTTTTAAATCTTCTGCCTATAGGAAGAAAAGGATTTGGGAGTCAAATGGCAAATGGGGGTGGGTGTTATTATATTAGTACATGAACATGGAAGGAAAGAAAGAATATGAGCCAAGGCATAGAGGCAGGTCTGGGCAGGGCATGTATAGAGTTCAATGTATTCTAGTACATCTGGCTTTTGAATCTCATTTCTGTTTGTTACTTTGGTTGCTTCAATTATTCTTCCCTATTGGATTATAGATGGATATTTTCTGATTTACTTCACAGCAAATATATGCCAGGAGTGTCCTTATCCATTACACCTCCAAAGCTGTATTCCATCTCCTCTTTCCACAACCAAGAAAAACAAGAGCAATACCTACACAAATACCCATTGATAGCACCACCACCCCCACCACCCCCACCACCC
>NC_058131.1:225385382-225472488 GCF_016433145.1 Gracilinanus agilis | reverse complement strand
CCACCACCACCACCCCCAGTCCACTACCAGTGTATTCCCAGTGTTCAATCCTCAGATCTAACTCTGTTAAAAGATTCAGGGAAGAAATATTCAGCAATATTCAAAGATGCCAAAAGAGAAAAGAGAAAAAAGCTCATTGAGAAAAGACCACAGAATCTGGCAATTATGAAATCACTACTAATCAGTTTCAGTTGTGATGGGTCTTTCTTTCTTCATAAACTACAGTTCTCATAATTTTAAAGTTGCCAAGATCTTATATTTTTTAATCTCATTATCCTTAAAATGTAATCTTAAGTAAAAACCATTAATTTTTTTAGGGGGTTGGGACAAAGCTAGTAAAAAAGAAAATTCAAGTTATGTCATGGGAGAAACCATTTTGAGGCATTTAATTACATGTTTCTAGCACACTGACCAAATCATTAAAAAAATTTAATAAGCTCAATTTTAAGTGCATTATGCTTTTTTGAAGGCAAAATATAGTTCCTAGGATTTCCTTCATGTACAACAAGTAAATTAAATCAAGACAATTTTTTAACTTTGTCTTAAGAAATCAAATCAATAATTTATGTAAAACTGAATTGTATGTGAAGTTTTAAGTGACTAGCTGTCAACTCTAAACATCAAAGCCGGTATTAAACACCTTTTAACTAGGGGCTTTCTAAAGGGCATATTTCATTGTGGCGTAGAACAAGCACAGACATAACTTCAACTTCATAGTGAGGCAACTAAAATGTGTTATAGGAATTTAACATCATAGCTAGGCACATAAAAGGAGAATTGAGAATGACTAAAAATACTCATAAATAAATAAAGTTCACAAAAGGGGAAAAAAGTATATTATTCAATTAATATAAACATTCACTAAAATGAGATTTGCCTGAATTTAAAAAGAAAAAAAAAAAAACTTCAGTTATTTCAGAAGCGTTATATAAGATGGTTTGCCCCAGGTATAGTGGGAAAAGTCCTAGAATAAAAATCAGGAAACTTGAGTTGAAATCCTCATTGAGGACTAACAAGTTATATGTCCTTAGACAAGTCATCTAAACCCAAAGAGGCCCTCAGTTTTATTCAAGTTAAAAGGGGGCAAAAGTTAATGATCTCTAAAGGTCCTTTATAATTCCCTTTTTAATTATAACAGGAATAAAAAATGGTGCTTTTAATATGCAAATTACAAATCATTAGCTTTTACTAAAGTAGGTCATAATCTCTTAGATGTCAGACCCTCTCATTTTACAGATGTGGAAAATAAGGATGAGAAACTTCCCAATTATTTGCTGAAAGTTAAAAGGTTAACGCCAGAATAAGGATCTGAATCCAGGTCTCCTGACTCCAAATCCAGAGCTCTTTACACTTGCACCACACTATACACAAGGTCTCCGCCACTCCAAAACAATGACAATGCCCATGTTTAACAAAAACATACATAATAAATCACTTAGAGAAGCAGCAAGGCATCCTGTCTAGAGAATCCACTCCCAAGACTAAAAGCTTGTCTCACCTCCACAACCACTGGTTATGTGATCAAAGCAAATCATTTAACCTCTCAGTGCACCAGGCAACTTATAATACTAAACCTTATACAGCTAGAGCCAATCTTCGTAGGGAAAATGAATTTTCTCCCTATACCAAAGAAATCATAGATCTAGTCCAAAATAAGTGTTTTTTGACACTAGTGTTGTCTGTGTTTTGTTGTGTTGGTGGGTGGTGGTGGTAGTTACTACTATTATTGACGCAGATGTCTTAATGACAGACTACCAAGCTCAGAGTCAAGACACACACAATTCCCAACACAAAGGATGTAAGACCCAGAGCAAGTTACTTAACCTTTCAAAGTCCCAGACAATTCTTTAAGATTAAATTGCTGAATGGATGCAGATCTGCATTGATATAAAGTTTCCTCGTTGGGAGTTCCCTGAATCAATAAAATTAAAGATCTAGACCAAAGATATGGATATGGATAGAGAGACAGACAGATATGGAGATAGGAAGAGGAACAGATAGCCTCAGAGTCAGAAAGAAGTAGATTCAAAGTAATTTTAAAATCAGAGCAGTCTGCTAGTTACTCTCTCAAGTCTTTCCCCAATCTAATCCATCCACCACTTACCTTAAGAATAAAAAGAGCCCATCCCATCCTTACATTACTTAGACATTATTTGATCTTCCTAAAGCACAGGCTCCTCATTTGTCACCCCATGTTTAACAGACTTCAAAGGCTTCCTATCACCTCAGGGTACAAATACAAAATCCTCTGTTTAGCATTCAAAATCCTAGATTACCTGAACACATTCTTCAATCAACTTGGATTTTCCCATGTTGGTGGCTGGGCTAAACACTTTCTGAATATTTATGGATCTTGCCTAACAGGTTCTGAAGCATATGTTTGTTTTCTGAGTTGCCTGGTGTTAATACTCATAGGGCTGCCTAACAAGATTATTTCCTGGACTATATCTTTATTAAGAAAATGGAAAGCATTGGTTAGAAGCATTCTCTTCTCTTCTACTCTTCATCTCAAAATTCACTGATACTTCCACTGATCTCTTTCCTTACTCCAGAGTCTCTGAAGAAGAGATGGTCCTTCTCACTAAGACCATCTCTCTACATATATCTTTTATCCTATCCCTTCCAGTCTCCTCTTCTGGCACATTAAAAATTACTCCCACAAACATCTTTTCTTCATCTTCCTATGTACTGGCTTCATTCCCTGTAGTCTATAAAAATGCCCAAGTCTCTCCCATTGTTAAATACTCTCACTTGAAATAACATCCCCATTATAATAGCAAATTCCTTAAAAATAAAAGTCTTGGAATAGGTCAGGGTCAATCAGGAAGGATTAAAAATTTGCCATACTATGTGAAGGTCCAGTTAGAATTAGATAAGAATTTACAGTGAATTCAGTTGTGTTTAGCAGCCCACGAATAAGAATAGGGATGGTGGTTGGTGAAAGTCAGGTATATTATTTGGATGAAACATTCAAAGGTATAGCCCAGTATGTATCTGAATTAACTAAATACAGGGTTAAAATGGCAGAAGTCAAAAAATTAGGCCAGAGCATACATGATGGATAACAGGTAGGAAAGAAGGACAATTTGAGAATGAAGAATATGTTTAAAAGTAAGGCAAAGGAAAAATCTGGAAGCACAAGATATCATATAAAGGATGGATTTAATAGTTCACCATCATAAAAGTGAAAAACAGAATTTGAGGGAATGGTTGGCCAAAGGTATTGACCATTACTGTGCTGAACATGAGATGGAGTGAGAATAAAAATTATGGCAGATAAAGTTGCTGATGAGGGGACAAATGTATATGCTGAACTCCCCAAGTATGAAGACAGAAATGGTAGTAGAGAGAAAGACTTTAAGTCTAGCACTGTACTACTCAAAAATGGAAGGAAAATAACCTGGAGTCCAGGAGATTTACAGAAAAAAAAAATTATCTAGACCAAAGGTGGCAGCAGAGTTAGAAGCAGGACCAGACCTTGAACTCACAGAGCAAGATCTTCTTTGTCAAGATTTAACACTCCACACACACTGAGCTCACTGAACTGGCCCAGCAAGACAACCCCGAGGAAATTAAAATAGGAGAGGAAGAGAAAAAGAATAAGCTAAAGCCTAAAGAGATGCTGCTAGAAAAGCAAAATATACCTCTTCATGAAGCTGAAAAAAGACATATTACAAAAGGAAAAAAGGAAGGCAAAACCAATGTAACCAGGATTGGAAAGGAAACAGAAAACTGGGAGGGGGAAAACTTTTATATCAAGTATCTCTGATACAGGCCAAATTTCTGAAATATATATAGAGAACAGAGTCAAAATGTATAAGAATACAAGGCATTCCCTAACTGATAAGTGGTCAAAGGATATGAACAGGCAGTTCTCAGATGAAGAAATTAAAACTATCTATAGGCATATTAAAAATGTTCCAAATCACTATTAATTAGAGAAATACAAATTAAAACAACTCTGAGATACCACTTCACATCTATCAGACAGGCTAATATGGCAAAAAAGGAAAATGATGAATGTTGGAGGGCATATGGGAAAATTAAGACACTAATTTACTGTTGGTGGAGCTGTGAACTGATAGTCATTTTGGAGAACAATTTGGAACTATGCCCAAAAGGCCATCAAACTGTATAGCCACTACTGGGTCTATATTCCATAGATAGCAAAGAAAGGGGGGAAAGGACCCAATCATACAAAAATATTTATAGCAGCTCTTTTGTGGTGGCAAAGAACTGGAAACTGATGGATACCCATCAGCTGGGAATGGCTGAATCTGATGAAGTATATAACTGTAATCGAATACTATTGTGCCCTAAGAAACAACAAATAGGTTGATCACCAAAAAAAAAAAAAAAACTAGACAGACTTATATGAAGTGATGCAAAGGGAAATGAGTGGAACCAAGAGAAAGTTATACAAAGTAACAACAATTAATGTACAGCGATCAACTGTGAATATCTTAACTATTATCAACAAGGCAAGGATCCCAGACAACCCCAAAGGACTCATGAAAATGGATATTTTCCACTGCCATAGAAGGAACTGATGAGTTTGCATATTTGAAGCTTACTATTCTTCACTTTATTTCCCTTCATGAATTTATCTCTAGTATAAGCAATATTTCTTCTACAACATGACAAACATAGAAATATGTATTGTGTGAAAACACATTTACAATCTCTAGCATATTACACCTACCTTCTTGAGTTCATTGACAGCCTGGCCTGCCTTCCTGCCTTTCTTCCTTTCTCCTTTCCTCCTTTTATTTTAAAGTTTTTATTTCTATTTTTAACATGTTGGTAGAATTTTAATAATCATTTTATGACTTTTGCAGCCCATTTTTCTCTCTCCCGCTCTTCTCAAGAAGGTAGTTGATCATCATATATCATTGTTTCTGTGGACAATGTTCTCCTGATTTTGCTAACTCCACTCTCCATAACTTCATATAAATCTTTCCAGACTTTTTTGGGAATCATCTTGTTTTATTATTTCTTAAGGCATAATATTATTCCATTATAATCATATGCCACAATTTGTTCAGCCATTCTCCAACTGATGGACAGATTTCCTGCTTTTAAAATAGTCTATCTTAGGTTATAAACTCTTAAGCTAGAGGGAGTTACATTTGAAGTAGTACATATCACCAGATGAATAAGGCATTAAAAAAATAAAAATTTGCTATGTATGAAACACTCAGGGTATAAAGTTTCAAATAGTCTCAATTCAGCACCTTTTTTTTAAACCCTTACATTCCATCTTAGAATCAATACTGTGTATTGGTCCTAAGGCAGAAGAGGGTTTAAGGGCTAGGCAATGGGGGTTAAGGGACTTGCCCAGGTCACATAGCCAAAAGTGTCTGAGGTCATATTTGAACGTAGGACCTCCCATCTCTGGATCTGACTCCCAATCCACTGAGCCACCTAGCTGCCCCCTCAGTTCAGTACCTTCTCACAAAACTAAAATGTTTTGCTACTACATTCCTGTGATGCTTTTATATCTAATACAAGAACTGTACAGTGCAGTTTTACAAGACATGGTCTATTTTTCCGAAGATGTGGCTATTTTTACACATTGCTGCTTGATAGCACCCACTCCAACACCTGTATAAGCAACTCCACAGACATGCTTTCTCAGTGGTAAAGCTTTTCTTTTTTTAATGGGTTCTAGATCTTCAGCTAGATATTGAGTCAAATATCCCAGTTCTTTTAATATGGAAATATATTTTAGATGACTGCACATGTATACTATATATTAAATTGCTTGGCTTCTCAATAAGTAGGGAGGAGAAGGAGGGAGAGAGAAAATTTGGAACACAAAACTTTAAAAAAACAAATGTTAATTGTTTTTGCATGTAATTAGAGAAAAAAATAAAATATTATATGGGGGTGGGAGGGGAACCAAGTACTCCAGTTCTAGCTTAGGCTTAAATTGTACTAAAAATTTCCCCACAAAATCCATAAAAACAAAAGACAGGAAAAACATTACTTTTGTTATCACAGTAACAGTTTCTGGCTTCTCTATCACTCATTTTTCATACTTCCTTACTTGTTTCAAAGTTATTTTATTTGAAACCACCCATTAACTAGCCTAGAATCTTTTCTTTCATTCCAAGCCTGATCTCACTGAAAATTATGCAATTTTCAAGCCTCAACAGACCTATGTCTATTGAGTACTGGAATTCTTTAGCTTTTTTTGTGTAATGGAGCCCTTTAGCAGTCTAGTAAAGCCTATGAACGCCTTCAGTGAACTATTTTCTCTGGCTGTTGCTCAAGCCTAAAATGCTCTCCTTTATCATCTCTACCTGCTGACATCTCTGGCTTCCTTCAAATCCAAACAGAAATCTCCCTTCCTAGAGGAAGCCTTTCCCAATAATAACTTCCAATTTTTTTTATATATGGCTTATTTGTTCATAGAGAGAAGGAAAAAAATAAGCATTTATATAGTGCCTAATATGTACTAGGCACTTTAAGAAATTACAATCTCATTTGATTCTCAAGATTCAGGAAAGAAGGTATTATTACTACATTTTATAGCTGAGGAAATTGAGGCAAATGGAAATGGGTAACACAACAAGTGTTTGAGGCCAAATTTGAACTTAGTTCTTACTGATTCCAGCCCTAGCATTCTTATCTACCAACCAAAATGATGTTAGCATAAATTAGAGTAAAGTGAGGTAGAGTTGCGCAAAATCATGAGTCTCACTCTCTCTTCCAGAGTCATCAAAGTCCATAGGCAAGACATGTCAATACAACTAGTGATGGCCTAGGATGCTGTGGCTCACCCCATAGAACAAATTGTTCTCATTTATCCACTACTGCTAACTGCTAACTTACTTTAACTGTAAGATTCCAGTTAAAACTGATAACACGAATTTATAATGTAATCAATGTGTGACTTCCTTCAGCTCCCTTTCAGTAACATTTTAATTCAAGGCTGAGGGGTAGTTAGGAATGGCTGGCAATAAAATACAGGGGGTAAAGGATTAGAGAGTAGAAAACAGTATGAAGTTGAATTAGTTAACTATATGATTAAGTTAAGGAAAGGAGGAAAGTGAAGCTAGAGCATGGGTAATAGGTTGAGAAAAATAAGATGGGCCAAGAAGAAAGGTAATAACTATGGTGAAGGGCAAGATTAGGAGGACTGAGGCATAGAAAGTGATAGAATAATATAAGATTACAGTTCCACTACAAGAATGTCAACATTTTTGATTAAGGAAATGGAATGCTTGTGGGTAATGGTGAGATTTGGGGTGTGGCCATGCCTGTGACTGAACTGGAATTAAAGAATTGGTCTTTAGATTTAAGAAGCCTGGAGTACTTACTAGGAGGTTAGAAAGTTTGAAGAATTATCAATATATATACATTGAAGTCACTCCACAAAAGGGTAAGAGTAGGAAAAAAGTTATTAACAAGGTTCTGAATTCCTTAAGAAAGGAAAAGTGACCACGTCAATCTGCTGCCTGACAATTCTACCTTCCTAACAACCCCCCCCCCCCCCCGCCATTCCAGAAAATCAAATATGAAATCTCCTTTTGGTTTAAAACAGTGATTCCCAAAGTGGGTGCCACTGCCCCCTGGTGGGTGCTGCAGCAATCCAGGGAGGTGGTGATGGCCACAGGTGCATTTATCTTTCCTATTAATTGCTATTAAATTTTTTAAAAATTAATTTCCATGGGGCTAAGTAATATTTTTTCTGGAAAGGGGGCAGTAGGCCAAAAAAGTTTGGGAACCACTGGTTTAAAAGCTTTCAAATAACCTGGCCTCCAACTCTCTTGTCTTCTAACACCTTATTCTCCTCCACATATTCTGCAATCAAGTTGGCAATGGCGTTCTTACTATTTCTCAACCAGTTACTCAATCTCTCAACTTAAAGCATTTTCATTGACTGTCCTTCCAGACCCGAATTCTCTCCTACCTCATCTCCTGGCTTTCTTGGCTTCCTTCAAATCACAGCTAAAATCTCATCTTCTATATAAAGCTTTCCCTCATCTCCCTTAACAGTTATTTCCCTCTGTAGTTTAGCTCCAATTTATCCTATCTGTATCTATTTTTCAAAGGGTTGTTGGTATGTTGTTTTACCCATTAGACTGTGAGCTCCTTGAAAGCAGGACTGGATTTGGGACATTTCTTTGCATCCTCAGTGCTTACTACATTGCCTGACTTGTTGACTAGACCTGAATGCCAGTATAAAATATCCATTATGATTTGAATCGAATGGTAAATTTGGGCAGTATGAATTTTAAAAGATAAAAGTGATAAGGGCAAAGACAGAATCTGAAAGTGACAGAGATTTGCAAGAAATATTTCTGACTCCTCCCACTCAGTCAAGAGGTGTCAGTGAAAGTATATCCAGTGATGGAGAGCTCGGACAGGAATGTAGTGTTGCCTAAGTGACTAATACAGAGATAGGAGGAGTAACAGGTGGTAGTGATTGCTAACTAAACTAGTAGTAATGGATGACAGATCAATTACAGTGCTCCTTGGAGGCAGGAATTGTTTTTCCTTCTTTGTTTTTGCAATGCTTATTATTAGCACTGTGCTTGGCACACTGTAAATGTAAAATAGCCACTGACTCATGGGACTTAACCAAGTTCTAACAAAAGCTTGTTTTAACAATTTAAGAAAACCTTTGAAAAATACATTAAACACAGACCAAAAAAAGCTAAGTTAACAATGAATTATATTTCCACTGAGTTATCAAGAGGGGAAGAACTTATTAATTTCTTTTTTAAATCACTGCTCTTTGGATCACTATTTTCTTTTAATTCAAAGCTTTATAAAGTTTGAAATCAAGCTATCTAGACCAATTTACTACTTTCAGACATATGGAAAATATATGTGTGTGTGAATATATGCATGTGTATGCAAATACATATTACATATTTATATATGCACGTGTATACATATATACACATTTAAGTGTTTGGTTTGGTCTGTCCACAATTTCATTCACGTTTTTTTAATCACCTACTTGCTATATGTGCAAAGCACTACAACAGTCACTAGGGATATAAAGATAGGAAAGAGTATATAACATCATGGAACTTACACTGTACTGAGATAATACCCTTTGGACACAAGTAAAATAAAAGAAAAATGGAGGAAGTTGAAAACAGGAAAAATATAAGAAATCAGGGAAAGTATCAAAAATGGGGCACCGGGGGGCAGCTGGGTAGCTCAGTGGAGTGAGAGTCAGGCCTAGAGACAGGAGGTCCTAGGTTCAAACCCGGCCTCAGCCACTTCCCAGCTGTGTGACCCTGGGCAAGTCACTTGACCCCCATTGCCCACCCTTACCATTCTTCCACCTATGAGACAATACACCGAAGTACAAGGGTTAAAAAAAAAAAATGGGGCACCAAAGATGAATTTTAGAGAAAGATTAGGCTTCTGACATGTAAAAAAGAGTAGAGTATAATAGACAGAAGGAACAGGTCATTCACATACAAAGAGTTCTGGAGTTATCAAATTCTGAGAAAAACTGCTAATCTACTGTGTGACAAGCACACTGAATTCATGAAGGAAAGTAATATAAAATAAGAGAAGCCAGAATAAGTCCTAAATACTCTTCTAAGACAATCAGGATATTTTAACCTATACACAATATAAACCAACTAGAGGTTAGTTGGCAGTAAGTCCTTATTAAAGTATCTACTACATTTAAGGCAGTGAAAACACATAGACAAAACTGAACAGCCCCTGTCTTCAATGAATCTATATTCTACAGGAGAAACAACATATGCTCATGTCAGTATAAATAAAGCCATATTCAAAGGAAGTAAAAGGTAATTCTGGGAAGGAGACATCAGTGGCTAGGGGAATCAGGAAAGGCCTGATGTAGGAAGTAGCATTTGAGCTCAGCTTTGAAGGAAGTCATGATTCTAAGAGCCAGAAGTGAGATATCCCAGACATATGGGGCAGCCTATTTAAAAGTGCAGAGGAAGAAACTGGAATGCAATGTATGAGGAACAGAAAGAAAGCCAGTTTGAGTTACTAAAGAATATATGAAGGTGTATAAGACATAACAAAACTGGAAATGTAGGATAAAGCCATATTGTGAAGAGCTTCAAATGCCAAATAAAGGAGCTTTATTTTATACTAAAGTGAATTGGGAGCTTATTAAGCAGGGAAGTGGCATGGCAGACCTATGCCTTAGGAAGATGATTCTGGCAGCTATGTAGACAGATTTGACCAAGGAGAGACTACAGTAAAGGAAACCAATTAGGTTATTATAGAAGTCCAGGTAAGAGTTGATGAGAACTTGTAATATGGTGCAATGCATGAATGGATAAAATGAGATACAGTGAGGAAATGTAGATGCAGAATTGACAAGACTTGGCATCTGAATGGACATTAGGAAAAGGAAGGGGAGAGAGAAGAACTTAAGATTTAGTGGCTGAGCAGATGGTGATTCCCTCAACAGAAATAAGGGATTTTGAAGGAGAAACATATTTAAAGAAGATAATAAATTTTATTTTGAATGTAATGAGTTTGAGAAGTCTAAAAGACATTCTATGGGGAAACTATCCGATAGGCAGATGACAATGCAATGTAATTCAAGAGAAAGAATTAGATGAATAGATGAATAAACAAGCACTATTAAGTGGTTACTATACACGCAACTAAGCGGCAACATAAATAATGTGCCAAGAAGAGTCCAAATCCTGCCTCAGACACTACCTATGTGCCTTTGGGGCAAGTCACTTAACCTGCCTTTCCTTATTATAACTGGGAAAATATTATCACCTACACCTCCCCAGTTGTGAGGGTAAAATGAGAAAAAACTTGTAAAGAATTTTGCAAACCTTAATGAGCTATGTAAACGATAGACATTATTATGTGCCCAGCACTGGGCTAGGCCATAGGGCATTGGAACCCAAGTACATAGAAGAAAATAATTCCAACTTGCAAAAGCTTATATTCTAATGGAGGAAGAGAACAAGTCCATTTAAAAACACATAAGGAATAAATATGAAATTAATAAAAAAACAAATATAAACAAAGAAATTAAATATAAGATGATCTGTGAATGAGGACAATAGCAGATGAAGAAATCAGAAAAGGCTTCATATAGAAGATAGTACATGAGCTGCATTTTAAAGGAAGACAGGAAATAGGGAAGAGGGGATAAGATAGATGCACTGCATTCCAGGATTGTAGTAGAACAGCTAATACAAAAGCAACAAAAGGGGAAGCAGAATGTTTTCTGGGAGGAACAAAAACAGGCCAGATATGAGAGTCTCCTATGTGGAAATATTTCATCCAATGGTAACTGATAACCTCAAGACAGTATATAGAGAAAGAAAAGAATTCAGGATAGAACCCTAAGGAACAAACACCCACACCATAAATTAATTGTGATATAGGAAAAGAGACAGAGAAACAGTCATTAGAAATATAGGGGGGGGAAAAATCACTGGAAATGTCGATGAGGAGGGGAAGCTCAGTAATATCAAAAATTACAGACAGATTAAGGAAATACAGGACTGAGAAAAAGCCACTTGATTCTGCAAGTTAGAATTAATTGTTAACCCTAAGAGTACAGTTTCAATGAGTCAAAAATAATGGGTCAAAAATAAGATTGTAAGAGACTAACACATGAATAGTGAGAAAGTGAAATTCAGAGCATAGACCATTTTTTCCTAAGAACTTACAATTGTAAGGACAAAGAAATAAAAAACTTGTCTATCCATGCCCTTATTTCATGACTATTCAGACCAGACTAACTTGTTTTGTAGTTCTGAAACTATACTTCCAAGTGAGCTTGTCTTTTAACTTCCTGCTACTGGATAAGCTAAGCTGACAGGCATATCTAAAGGTCAATAAAAACTGGACACCCTTCCCTTGCCCTCGCCTAGATATCAATGACATGATGATGATAATGATGATGAAGAAGACAATAACAACTAAGATTTATTAGTTAATAAGATATATTAAGATTATTTAGGGGTATATTGAATCAATCAACTTGTACCACTTAAAGTAACAAGATGCTCTATACTCTTGAAAGAATACAGGTCAGAACTCCACTGCCCAATGAGTCAATCAAAAAGACTGAACTTGGTATGAAAAGTTATTAAGAAGGAGCAAAATCATCCAACAATTGGATAAATTAAATGATGCTATCACTGAAGTGCAATAAAACTGATTAAAAACTCAGACACACCCTGTGGAGTTTAGATGAAATAACAAGCTAATTCAGATTCCAGCATACCAGTGTCAGGTCAGCTTAGTGATGAACAGAATTTCAGCCAAAACTTGACAGGAAAAAGAGAAAGCCATTATCTCCTCACTCTCCTTTCCACAAACTAGAAAATAACCTTGTGAATATAATGAAGTTGGAAGCTTTTGGACTTCTTATAAACATCCTACCAGTGATCCTGGAACAGAAACAGTTGATGGCAGCATTGGTATGAAGAGCAAAGTAAACTATACACAATGAAAAAGGTGGCTTCAGGATTCTACAAGGAGCCCAATAGAAAGCCACATCATTCCTTAAGGGTAAATTAATGACACCCCCCCCCCCAATAAAGGGTAAATAGTACTTCTAGCAATCAGGAACTGTGAATTGCCCCTTCATCATGTGTGAATTGCCCCTTCGTCATGTGTCCTCTAAGTCTAGGTCCACTTCACCCTTGGACTCTGTACTTGTAAGAGGATGTCTCCCAGGTTGGGAAGATGTTTTGTTACAACTATCCTGTTTCTAAAAGTTAACTGACTGTCCAGCTAATTGAATTCAATTGAAATTCAAAGGGAAAGTATACTAATGGGGGCTCATAGCCTAGAGAACAAACTTCAACTCCTTGGAATTACTATCCCTACCCCTTCCCCAGCATCTTCTGGTGGAAGAATAACAGTAGGGACCAGACCAGTTAGCTAAATATTTACTGGATAAAAGAGCTCAGAGGCAATGTGCTATATATACATGGGGCTTCTTCTGTGACAAATATGGGGCCCTTCACATTTAGAGTGACCTAATAGAAAGATTGCCCACCTGGAACTCTAGTTATTGAGTAGTCTAGTTTCCAGGATGCACTAGAAAAAAATTAAGATTTTTTTTCCGTTGTTTTAGACCATAAATAAACGATCTGTTTTCTGATGTGTCTCTTTATAAATTAATCCAGTTTCTTTGTGATAACTTTTGTTTGCCTGAATGGTTATGTACAGATATCTGTTGTATTGCTATATCCAGTATTAGAACTGTAGCTAACAGATGTACAAATCTTGCACACAGAAAATAGTAGTGCTTAGCTCACAAATGCTCATTCTTTCTTTTTGCTTTTAAATAGCCATTCAGTAAACATTTATTAAGCCCCTAATGTGTGCCAAGCACTGGGCCAAGTGCTGGGGTTGTGAGAAGAGGCAAAAAAGTTCTTGCCCTCAAGGTGCTCACAACTGCTTACTTATGACTTGAGTCAAATTGCTTATCTGAGTTTTGTTTTGTTTGTTAACTGACAGCAAGGTCACAGGATAATGTTTATCTGCTGGCCTGTCAACTAATGCTTAATCCTCTTTTAGAACTCCACAAACACTCTCAAGAGCTTACCTGATGCTTCCCCTGTCTTCTCAAACTAAGTTTGCTTGTCCTATTTGGGGGCAAGTTTGGAATTCCATTAGGACTGCCTTGACAGTGGCAAGAATCCAGTAGAGAAATTTCAACTGCCCTTTTGATACAGGAACCCAGAAGAAATCTACCTGAACCTCCAAATGAACTGCACATTGGATGAGAAATTTGGGTGTTCCTTGCTTAGAAAGGGACATCTAAAGATTTTTGTCCAGACATCAGATGGATCTTATGCACTGAAAGAGTTATGAAAGTTTTCACCAAGGAACAATTTGGTTTGTCACCTAAAAACGAGGAGAGTGACTTCTAGTCAACTCCAGGTCCCTAATTTGGATAATTGGATAAATTCCAAATGCTCTGGATCACTACAGGAAATAGGTTTTCCTCAAAAAAAAAAAAAAAAGGCAGAATGATTTTCTTTTCCTCTTAAATTAGTTTACAATTAAACCCAGTCTATGTATACAAGTACAGAGTAGAAACGACCCTTAAGGGGCAGGGAAAGAACAAGAATTCCAGCTTCTGTAGAGTCAATGTATCAGTGCTACTATATAGTCAAATCAATTTGGCTTCTAACCTGGAGTGAGGAGGTAATTTTAAAAGTACCAAATCCCTGTGTGGAGAGCTCCTTGTGCTTTTTGAGTTCTATAAGGGTTAGACTTTCCTTCTGAGAAAAGCACCAACATAGAGATAACTACAAAGACTTTGCAAAATGATTATTTATTCAACTGTATCACTGTTAGTATGAGAGAATGTTAATGATCAAATCTCATTAGGAACTGTGTCATACAGACTTTTTCCTAAGACTTTTTTGGATAAAGTATGAGATAAGATATTAAAAAGGAATAAATCTTTCCAAGTTATCAAAAAACTACAACAGGATTTGGAACTAATAGATTTTGCCAAACACAATTCAGGAAATCTGCTGAGGACAGCAAAGTTAAAATAGAAGAGAAGAGGGTAAAGTGAGGGAGAAAAGGAAATTGCAAGGGGGACATAGAATATCAATGTGTAGATCATCCCAATCCATTTAAAATAACTAATGAGAAAGATGCATTTTAAACATTGATAGATTTATCAGGTCAAAACATGTTGTCGAAGCTATTAAAAATCCTTACTTTTTACTTAAACATAAAGTCTTTAATTTAGAAGGAGTAAAAATGCTTTCCACTTATTGGATGAAAAGAAATATTGCTATATAAAAGTGCATTAAGAATGGATTAAAAGTCAGTAATGCCCTGAAGTTTTGGATAAAATAGCAAGTCAATTTGGAACCCAGAATTCCAGTGTCAGGCCAGCCTAGGGAGGAAAACAGCTACAGCCAAAAATTTGAGAAGGAAATCCAATAGGGAAGCCTCTATCTAACTGGCCCCACTTTAACAGAGAATGACCATGTGAATTTCAAAACAATAGAACATGCTGGACTTCCCACATTCTAGCAGTGCCTCCAAAACATCAATGTCTGATCATAGCCATCTAAATTGGAAACAGAAGATGACAGAGTCTAACTCTGGAAATAGCTTCATAGGTTGTTGAGCCCAGGTGAGAAGTATGTGTATTGGGCTTACAGGAGGGCCTGTGCCAACTAAGAACTTTGCAGACAGCTTCTTAGAGCAGTGGCAAAGTTTATTGGGTTAGGGTCTACAATTTATAGGGTAAATAACATAGAGGAATTAGGTAAGCCTCATAAAGAACTGCATGCAATAAAAAAAAAGCAGCTTTAGGACTTTAAAAGGAGCCCCACAGAAATATATACCATGCCTAAAGAAATATATATCCTTCCTAAAGATAACTTCATAAGAATCTTTTCAAAAGTGAAAAAAGACTTCTAGCCACCATGAACTGTGAATTACCCCTTTGCTACATTTGTTCTTTAAACTTGAGATTGTTTTCCTTGGAATTCTATACTGTGTGTACTTGTGGAACAAAAGCACATCCCCCAACAAGAGGGACTTTTCGTACCCACTGTTCTTACTATATATTGCTTTAATAAATACCTATTTAAGTATGGCTAATTGACATTAACTGCTAATGAACTGGGGAGTACAGGGAGGGAAAGCATACTCAATAAGAACTTGTGAGCAATAATACTAGGGGTAAAAAAAAAAAAAAAAAAGGAAAAAACACCTCAAGTTTACCCTTAGAAATAGTCAGCCACCATCTAGGGATTCTGCCTGTCAGTATAAACAGGGGTTTAGGAGCATAGCCTCAGAACTCCCCCTAAAATTAAAGTACTTTAAGGTATGCAAAGAAATTTAAATATCTCATTTGTTCTTCACACTGACCCACTGAATAAGGCATAGATGCTACTGTTATCTCCATTAAAGCAGAGCAAACAAAGGTTAGGTCATTTTCTCAGGGTTAGAAATTTTAGTAAGTGCATTTTTAATGCCCCATTTCAGGGTCACAATCATTTACCTTGATTGAGTTCCTTTCTACCTCTACCTCCCCTTACTTCAATACTAAAGTTACCATTCTATATACAAAAATTTGTAGGCATATCAGAATATTAACATAATTTATCTCTACTCAGCCAAATAATTGAGCATCAATAACAGTTTCTTAAAATACACATAAAAGATTTAAATTTAGCCCCAAAAATCCCATAAAACTGTATGTAAAAAATACATATGCAATCTTTTTCCATTCTACCTGGTTTGAAGTTCTCAGGAATGGATTTCTAATATAGACAGCTCTCTCTGGACAAACAATAAGCTTAAATTTCAGCAGGAGAGAGGAAAAATTACAACACAGTAAGACTTTATCATGCCCTTATGTGACAATGACAACATGCTATCAACTTCTCTCTGATGACTTCCTTCTACAAAAAGAGAAAAAAATGTCAAAATGAAATGGAATAAAGTAGTAATAATAATAAAGATCTTAAAAAATAACCATGTCATGGGTTGTGAATTCTCTAGAAAAAGATCAGAATTTAGCTCTACTACAGTGTCAGACTAAGAAGAAGAACAATTAAGCAAAAGAATAGCATAATAAAGATAAATTAAAGTAAGGAAGGAAGGAAAAGGAAGAGGGAGGAAGGGAGGAAGGAAATAATTTATAAAATATATCTGCCTAAAAATGAATGGCAAGAAGAAAAGTTATTCTCATAAAAAAAAAATGTCTGTTTCTAACAATATCCTCAAGTGGAAAAAGGAACAAAATTTGTAATTCTACATTCCACATTTAACAGTTGTTTTTAAATGGCAGCTATATGGAAGAATGGGATGTACAGGGAGAGAGTTAAGTAGGAGAAACCAATGAGGTTACTGTAAAAGTCTATGCAAGAAATGATTGGTCTGGTCTTGAAAAGAGTGAAGATAAGTAAGTGGATGGTTGTGGGGGTACAACTGACAAGATTTGGCAATGATTAGATGGGGGTAGAAAGAGCCAAAAGAAAAGATTATGAGTAATGTAAAACAACTCCAGGGTTTTGAACCTAGATGACTAGAATGACAGTGTTGCTGTCAGGGTCATAAAGAAGAAAGATAGGTTTGGGGGAAAAGCAGCAGTAAAAATGTATAGATAATGAGCAAAATGCCGAAACATGCTTCATATGGAAGGGACATTGGGGAGCAAATTAATCCCTGCCAGTTCTAAAATTCTATGACCTACACTAGCAGTTTTTATTTACATCCATAAGCACTAAGGAACATGTCACCACTTAGTTGTGCTTCAATTTTTTTTTAAACCCTCACTTTCCGTCTTAAAATCAATACTGTATTGGCTCCAAGGCAGAAGAGCAGGAAGGGATAGGCAGTGGGAGTTAAGTGACGTGCCCAAGATCACATTGCTAGGAAGTATCTGAGGCCAGATTTGAATCCAGGACCTCCCCATCTCTAGGCCTGGCTCTCAATCCACTGAACCACCCAACTGCTTCCCTCTGATTTTTTTTTAATTAAAAAAAAATGAACATTTTTTCTGTTAATTGGGCTACTAGAAAATTAAAATAAGTTCTATATGATCAAACCATTTTGGAATTATGCCAAATGACTAAAATGTCGAAATTCTTTGATCTAGGGGTCTCACTACTAGATGTACAAAGGATAAAAGAAAGTTTCTATATACCAAATATTTATATCAGTAGTTGCTTGTAATAGTAAAGAATTATTATTTTTAAAAAAATGCCCATTAAGTTGGGAACAGTTAAACAAATTGTGATACATTAATATATACCATAAGGAACAATGAATATGGTTGGTCAACTGGTCAAAAAGCATTCAATAAGTGATTCCTATGTTCAGGCTCTGGGCTAAGTTCTGCGAATACAAAGAAAAGCAAAAGGGGCAGTCAGGTAGTTCAGTGATTTGAAAGCTCCCGGGTTCAAATCTGCCCTCCACACTTCCAATCTATATAGCCCCAGGCAAGTCACTTAACACTAATTGCTGAGCCCTTACCACTCATCTACCTAGGAAATGATACTTAGTACAGATTCTAAGACAAAAGGTAAAGAATCTTTAACTACAGCAACGGAAATAACAGCCCCAATTTCAAGGTACTCACTGACCCCACTCCATTCTAATAGAAAAGATAACATGAAAACTACTGTCTATAAGATATATACCAGGAAAATTGGTGGTACGCTTAGAGGGAAAACACTCATTGAGAGGAATTAGGGAAAAGGCAGCTTGCAAAAAGGCTGGATGCAAAAAGGCAGAGCTCTCTTGAAGAAAGCCAGGAGGTAGAAGAGGAGAAAGGAGAGTATTCTAAACCCAGACACCGAAGCAGGGGAAAACGTTCTGCAAAATGAAGTAAGCAGCGCCAGAAAATTGTACACAACTATAACAATGTAAATGGAAAGAATAACAAAAAATAGAAAGTGTATATTGTAAAATTGCAATGACCCATGTTGACCTCAAAGAAGAGATATAAGAAAGTGTATATTGTAAAATTGCAATGACCCATGTTGACCTCAAAGAAGAGATATAAGAAGGCATCTCCCTCCTGTCTTTGCAAAGTGGGGAACTATAGATATGGAACATTGTATACAATGTCAGACTCAGCAGATCTGTTTTGCAGAAGTAGATTTTTATTCTTCTTTGTTAAAAGGGATAGGCTCTCGGAGAAGAAAGAGAAGGGAGAAAGCTATACTGGGAAATGAAAATGATGTGAAAATATTTTAATTATACACATTCTTCCTCAGCATTCAGAAAATCCAGTTTCTCTATAATACATATTATACAGGCAAATCCATTTATAGACATGCTGGCAAATCTATATTTGTCCCTAAACTGGTATCAGATAATCCCAATGGGATGAACAAACATTTTAGTTATTGCCTTTTGTAATATTTTGCATGTGATTTTATTTTTAAGTACAAAAGTTTTTTCAGATTTCCAATTCTCAAATACAATATTCTTGAAAAACTGCTTCAGCTACAATCAACAATATTAAAAGTCAATATCCTTACCAAAATTCTTGCTTTTTTCCATTCAATGAACTATACAAATCAATTGTGAAAAAATTTGAACATTTAGTTATAAACTGTCTCCTGTGAGGTGGCTGGTAAAATTTTTAATTACCATAAAAAAAAAAGATGATACTCAGAAAAAAATACATAACAAAATTTAGAAGCTATATTAAAATTAGTTTCTCCAAAATGGTCTAAACCCTATAGGCCACATCTGGATCAAGTATTTACAATTTGCTTTAATTTATGGTTTTGCCCCAAGTTAACTGTAGGCTCTGTCTAAAATGAGAATTAGCATTACTCACATTTATTTACATGGTGCTCTATGTTTTACAAAAACTTTCTCACGATAATTTTGAGAGAGGACAGTTGAATGCCAACTTCAATAAATAAAAAATTGTGATCACATAGCTATTAAACACGTCTGAGACAGGAATGGAAGCTAAGTGTGATTCCAGGTGTAGCAGGCTATCTACTAAGGCATGTTGCCACAATGTACCCTCATTTCTAAAGCCCAGAGCATATTAAATAACTTTTAAAATGCATATAGAATTGAGAATAACATTGCTCTAGAAATAAGATGACCCGCATTCTGGTCCTACTTTGCCACTAACTAAAATAGACATCTGTAAAAGTCCTTGTTAACTCAAAGTGATCCATATTCTACCAGTGACCATTTTTACATTCAAAGCTCAGAAATGTTGACTTTAATAAGGATATAAATTCTAATTCAACCTCAAGTAATTCAGTCCCTTCATTAGTATTCCCAAAATAGTAGAGTGATACTTCCCTGAATATAACTAATCTCTTTCCATTATATTTTGCAAACCTTAAGTATTAACATAATATTTGTAAATGCCTACTATTTTATTGACTCAAAGTAGATTTCATTTTTATATATAGCTCAAGAAACTGAAAAATCTGAAATGGGATAAAGGTATTTATTTCCTAGTTTGTGTTTAAAAAAAAAGAGTCCTCAGCATGTTGAAAGGGTCCTGCAACAGATTTATGGGAAGACTTGGATAAGAATCCCCCAAAATAGTTAAGCATGGATTATGATGGTTGGAGAGAAAATCCAAATCAATGAGACTTGCAGAGATCCCCGGAAGTACTGAAAAAGGTTTAAAAAAACAACAAAAAAAAACAAACCTTGTTCTTTCAGAACACCACTAGAAACTTTCACTCTGGGAAAAAAAGGAGAAGGAAAAGGACTAATAACAGTAATTGCTCTCATTTATAATATTTCAAAGTTTTTGAATTGTTTAAACTATATTATCTCATTTGATCCTCAAAACATGAAGAAAACACTTCAAGGAATTAAATGACTTGCCCATAATCCCCAAACTATTTCCCCCTTGATAGCTTTTTGTTATTTTGTGAGGTTATAGGATATGTGTCATAAATAAGATTCAAACCCAGATCTTTTCTGAATCCAAATTCAGCCTGCTTTCTGATAATCATCTCTTGATTACTAATATTTTTTGTATCAAACCTAACAGTTTCCAAAGCACCTTCACATAGTTCTCAGAACAACCCTAAGAAGAAGAAAAGAGGCATTGATATATCCATTTCACAGATAAAGAAGCTGAGACTCAGAAAAAAGCTAAGTATCTTGACCAAAGTTACAGAACTAACATGGTAGAAGAGGACTAAAATCTAAATTTCTTTGACTATTCACAAACTCTTTTTTTGTCTTCAGGGCGGGCAAAATGTAAAGAAATATGTGACACAAAAGGAAAAAAAACAAAGATCTTTAGTTAGAAATGAATTTTTGAATTTTCTAAGTCACTAAATTCTACATAGTGTCTTTTCTCAGCTGAGTTGCTCAGAAAAGTAGTAATATATTTTACTAGACAGTGGTGTTCCTGTTAATCAGAAACCATAAAACTGTTCACAAATTTCTTACAACTCCTTGAAACAAAAGACAAATCCATATGCCTAAAAATACAAAAAATTAATGGGGGTTTTAAGCTCAAGAATTTGTGTCCCCCCAACTAAGTAATTATTTTCAAAGTAATCAAGTAAAATAAAAGCAACTAAAGAAGCATCTTTGCTATACATCATTGCTCTTGTGCCCTCAAAAATCCAGGTCCTCCCTCAACTGATGAGGACCACAACTCTGCCTTGCTTTTTCATTCTGTGATTCTTTCCTTATTATAGTTCCAAAAATTATCTGAGATCTTCCTTTGTTTTCTATAGCATTTCAGGAATACCAATGCTGTTACTCAGCCTATTGCTATATGACCATTCCTCTATTTCTAGTTATGCATAGCCTTAATGATATCTTTTAAAATACTCATCAATCAAATCATCCTTGATAATGTTACAACCCATTTCTACCCATCTAATATATTTCCATAACCCTTTGAACTGAATATCTAATTCTGTCAACACCATGATGTTCCACTTTTCAGTCACACAGCATCACTGGGAGAATAGTGATATTTTAAAAAATGGTTCTGGAGAAGGGAGTATCTGAGGATGGAAAATTTTCCAAAATTCATTCAAGCCCAATAACTTCCCCTTCTATTCAATTCTGGCTAATATCTATTGAGAGGAGGCACAAGCAGAAGGAGGGAGGGAGAGAAATAGAGAAACAGAAGAAGCAGGAAAGGGGTGAAAGAGAGAGCGAGGAGGGGAGGAGGGGAAGAGAGAGAGAGAGAGAAACACTAATGGGTCAAATTAATGGATTGCCCATTTAACTGCATACCCTACTCTAGCCAACATGAATTCTTCTTCCCTTTATTTTTCCCATGTGTACTGCTCCTCTAAACAGCTGTGGATCTCACTGAGGCAGGCAGCCCTGCAGTGTTCTGACCATTACAATGTCATCCACAAAAAGGAACATCTGAAGAACCTTTCTTCTAACTACACGATGACTAGATAAAACCAAAATCAACACCAAATTAGAAAAATGAATAAAGATGAGTCAATACTATATACAATTATATCAGCTCCAAATTTAAATAAGCATTAATGACTTAAATTTTTTTTAAACCCTTGTACTTCGGTGTATTGTCTCATAGGTGGAAGAGTGGTAAGGGTGGGCAATGGGGGTCAAGTGACTTGCCCAGGGTCACACAGCTGGGAAGTGACTGAGGCCGGGTTTGAACCTAGGACCTTCTGTCTCTAGGCTTGACTCTCACTCCACTGAGCTACCCAGATGCCCCAATGACTTAAAATTTTAAAAAAGGCAAAAATAAAGATATTGACTGAGATAATTAATATACCATAAAATTAATTGCCATGAATTATTAACTACCATCAAAAAATCCCTACAAGTTCAGAGACTTCTTCAGCCAAGAAAATCTCTTTGCCAATAGGTTATACATGAAAGTTAGGAGCAACACCAATTGGGAGGTTAAGCTATTTATAATCTGTTCCTTATTCAGTCATATGGGTCTCTTAGTGACCCCTTTCTGGAGTTTTCTTGACAAAGATACTAGGATGGTTTGCCATTTCCTCCTCTATCTCATTTTACAGATGAGGAAACTGAGGCCAACAGGATTAAGTGACTAATCTTACACAAAGCTAGGAACTGTCTGAGGCCACTTTGAATTCAGATTTTTCTTGACTCCAGGCCAGAACTCTATCTACTTACTGTGCCACCTAGTTATATTCTATAACCTCACAAAACAACAAAAAGCTAACGAGGAGGAAAAAATAAATGCTATATTGTTAGGGTTATGTTTTTGTTTTTGCTTTTTTGTAAATTAAGCATAAAAATATAATGTGAAAGCACCATATGCTACCAGACTGGATCATATATTTTATTTCACAAATTTCTAACCAGTATATTTGGTATGCTACACTGAACATAAGTGTTCCCCAGAGTTAGGCATTCAAGTTCTTTCTAAGAAAGTCAAACATAACTCATATAATCTTAGATTGTCATACTCAACAGTTTCTGTAAAAGAATCATAATAAGGAGAGATATGATGCAAATTATATACCATATAAGATAAACATTTTATTTTACTTCAATTAATTACCTCTCCTGATTTGCCTATTTATTAAAATTAACACAGAAAATCACAAATACATATCTAGGGGGCATCTGGAAGTTAAGGGTTAAAAAAACAAACAAACAAACAAATACATATCTACCTCTACCTCTAGAGAATCCTAATCCTCAACAACTAACTCTGAGTGTCCCGAAGGCTCTACTACCCTGAGCCCTCCTATTCTGCATCTGTACTATTTCACTTGGTGATCCCAGCAGATCCCAAGGATTGAAGTATCTCATGCTAATGAACCTCAGATCTATTTATCTAAACCAGCTAGGACTCCTTCAGGGCCTCTAGTCTCACCTCTCTAAATGCCTATTAGGTATCTCAAATCAGATGTTCTTTTTTTTTTTTTTCAGAGGAAAGATGTTTTATTTTCTTTCATCTCCCTTATAAAAACTCAAGTTAATGTGACAAGTTGTTCTATTTTTTTATGTCCATAAACTAAATAAAAGACAAAATGGCACAGAATTAAACTGAGTAACATTATTATAAATAAAGAAAATCAGATCAGTCTTCAATAGCTCCAGAGTGCACTGCATTTTAAACTCAAAATGTCCAAAACTGAACTCTTTCCCTGCAAACCCTCCTTCTTCCTAAGTTCCCTTTTATTATTAAGGATACCATCATCCACCCAGGTTCACAACCTAAATGTCATCCTCCACTCTCACTCAGGATATTCAACCTACTGTCAAGTCCTACTGATTCTACCTTCATAACACCTGTGGGATCCAAAAAACCCCTTCTTTACTCTGACATTGCTACACCCTGTCATAAGCCCTCATCACCTCATACCTGGACAAGCAAAAGTCTTCTGGTTTGGACTTTGCACTCAGCTGTCCACATAATCTTTTTAAAGTACAAGTCTGTTGCACAAAAATATGTATAGCTGCACTCTCTGTGGTGGCAAAAAATTGGAAAATGAGGGGATGCCCTTAGATTGGGGAATGGCTAAGCAAATTGTGGTATCTGTTGATGATGGAATACTATTGTGCTAAAAGAAATAATGAACTGGAGGAATTCCATGTGAACTGGAATGACCTCCAGGAATTGATGCAGAGTGAAAGGAGCAGAACCAGAAGAACCTTATACACAGAGACTGATACACTGTGGCACAATCGAATGTAATGGACTTCTCTACTAGCAGCAATGCAATGATCCAGGACAATTCTGAGGGACTTATGAAAAAGAACACTATCCACATCCAGAGAAAGAACTGTGGGAGTAGAAAAACTGAAGAAAAACAACTGCTTGATCACATGGGTCAATGGGGATATGATTGGAGATATAGGTCACCCTAATGTAAATATCAATAATATGGAAATACGTCTTGATCAATGACACATGTAAAACCCAATGGAATTGCTTGTCGGATGTGGGAGGGGGTTGAGAGGAGGGGAGGGAAAGAATACGAATCATGTAACCACAGAAAATTTTTAATTAGTAAATTTAAACAAATAAATAGAGTACAAGTTTGATTCTATCACCATCCCCTCCTAATCCACCCTACCCCACCCTCATTCAATTCTAGTAGTTCCTGATCATTCCAATATCAAATATATAAATCTATTGTTTGTTTTTTTAAGTCTTTAATAACTAGGCCCCTCCTACCTTTTCAATCTTTTCAGTTTATTCTCCTCAATATATAATCCAGTGACACTGGGTTCCTTATTGTTCCTTGCATAAGACACTACATCTCCTTACTCTGTTCCTATTTTCACAACCTATCCCCCAAACCTGAAATTCTTTCTCCTTACTTCTGCCTCCTGTCTTCTCTTCAAGTTTCAGCTGATATCCTGATCCCTCTTAATACCAGCACTGTCCTGATGCTAATTATCTCCAACCTATCCTGTCTATATCTTGTCTGTAAATAGTTATTAGGTTATGAACTCCTTGAAAGAATGGCCTGTCCTTGCCTTCTTTGTATTCTCAATGTTTAGCACAGTAACTACATATAGTAGGAGCTTAAATAAATGCTTGCTGATGACTTGACATTTCGTAAGATATAAAAATTTTAATTTTTAGTAAAATAATTTATAAAAGTTAACACTGATGTAATAATATTCATGTTTTCCAAAGCGTTTTCCATACTAAAACCCAATAAATGAGGTAGAATGTGCAAGTATTATTATCCCCATTTTATCCAAAAGTACACCAGGTAACTCAGCTAGTAAGAGAATGAAGACTCTAATAATCCAAGCCTTCTGACCTCAAGTCCAGCACTCTTTCCATTAAGCTAATCTTTCAACTGATTTACTATTACCCTTCCAACTCAAAAATTTTTTCTTTCTGTGTACTTAAAAGTTTTTCTTGCTGTTTTTTGTCAACAAAAATAATCAATGTGCTCTAATTCTTTATCCAGTCATCTTATTCCCTCAGCCCTATATCCTATTAGTGACCAAACTCTTCTTTAGCAATATTTCTTTTATCAATTCCTCCTTGTCTTTTCCATCCCCATATTTGCCACTGTGTTCAAGTCATTATCTTACATGGTCTCTATGTCTCCAGTCTCTATCTCCTCTAGTACATATTGCACATTACTGCAGGTTAATCTTCCTTTAGTGCCACTTTGAGCAAGTTATTCCTCCTGTCCAAATGTTTTTCCACAGCCTACAAAATAAGATCCAAACTCTTAAGCCTGACTGACATTCGACAGCCTCTACAATCTGCAACCTTTTGAGCTTCATCTCACACTATGACCCAAAATGAATACTCTGTTTATGCATGACTCCTTTTCCATCCTGAGTATCCAGAATCTTATGGGCATTGATTTATAGACTCGTAGGATTTATAGCCCATCTAATCAACACCAAATTTCATAGTTGGGAAAATAAGGAACAGCAAGATTAAGTAATTTTCCCAAATTTACACAAGTGGTAATGGACACATTTGAAGACTGACTCCAAATCTAGTCCTTTCTATCTTAATTCAAGCAAAAAATGAAAACATTTTACTTGAAACATTTATACTACAGAAAACAGAAAATTGTGCTTGATTTATCTGAATTTTACACTTATAAACACAAATATTTTGGGTACCAACAAGACAGAATTCTGTACTAGAGTACTGACAGAATCAGAAAAAATTAATTCAAGTCCAAAATCTTAAAAATCTAAGTCAAAGCTATATGACTATAATCAAGTCACTTAACTTTTCCAAGACTGTGCATCCTCTTCTGTTAAATAATAAAAATTACTTATACCAATAAAAATACTTAATATTATCTCAAATTATCTCAAAAAATTATCTCTAAGGAAAGAATGTCTATTAAAAGGCTACCTTCTTTTAAGTACATAGTAAAATAAGCTATTATTATGAAGCATTAATCAACTATTACAATAGTCTCTTTTTAGGGGGCAGCTGGGTGGCTCAAAAGATAGAGCCAGGTGTAAAGATGGGAAGTTCTGGGTTCAAATCTTATCTCAGATACTTCCTAGCTAGGTGACCCTGGGCAAGTCACTTAAACCCTATTGCCTAGCCATTACCACTCTTCTTCCATGGAACCAATACTCAATACTGATTCCAAGACTGAAGGGCTTAAAAATTTTTTTTGACAAATTCTCTACAGAAATAGTAAATAAGTAACATCTTAATTTTAACAAAAAGCAATATATGTAAGTTCTAATCCTGATCCTATGATTTCAGAAGACAAATGTAAATTAAAAATAAGCATATTGTATAGATTCTGTGCTAACCTTTCATCTACCTGTTTACTAAAAATCATATAATTTTTTTAATACAAAAAAATGTTTAACTTTGTCCTCTATAGAATTCATATAGTCAATTTCCCAAACCATTTCATTGGCATCAAGGAAAACAAGTTTTTATCTTAAAATTTTAATGAAATTATAATATAGTTAATTGTCAGTAAAAAGATGTAATATTACATTTCATAAACTAAAAGATCTTAGAGAGCTATTCTTAAAGAACAACAGTAAAGAAATGGACATTTCAAGTCCAAATTCTAAGTTGCTATATATTATGAACCTGCTATCAATAACCTAATGATCATTCATTAATCACCTATTATGTGCCAGGCTCTGTTCTAAGAAGACAAAACAGTTTCTGCTTTCAAAAAACTCTCAGTCTAATGAATGAGACAACATACAGACAACAATAACAAACAAGATACACATATATGCACATGCAATAAACTGGAAATCTTTGCCAGAGGGATTCCTCCAATAATCTATAATATCTGACATTACAATAATAATCTATAATAAATGGCAAATGGCATTTAAAGCACTTTATCTCATTTGAACTTCACAAATCCCAATAAAACGGACCCTACAAATGATAGGATTTCCAATTAACAAGTAAGAAAACTGAGGCTTAGAGAACTTTGTCAACCAGAGGAAGAATAGGGCTGTGGAAAAAGCCCTGGATTTGGGGTCAGCCAAAAATCCAACTCCAGTTCTGCCACTTAAAATCTGTGTGACCTTATGAAGTGGAGCTCTCTGGTACTGAAGGGCTTGAATTAGATGACCAATGGTCACATAACTACTGACTGAATCAGAATATGAACCCAGATATTCCAGACACCATTTCAGCACTCTATCCAAAAGAAGCTAGAAAGTCAAGTGCAGCTTTTAATGTAAAACTATCACACACAACCAAAAGAAAGTGTTAATCACTTAGAAAATTCTAAGAGAAAGTATCAAATAGTGAAAATAGTCTCAATAGTAAGAAGAACTGGATTCAAGTCTGGTCTTTGACAATGCCTATGTAAGCCACAAGTCATTTAACCTTTAAAAATCCAGGTACTCTTAAGACTAAGTTGCTGAACAGGTGCCTATATGAACTGTTTAAGGAAATTTCATCATAACTTTCTTATGCCAATAAAAACCCCAGTCTAACCCAAAATTTTTAAAAAATAGAAATATGTAAAATCTGACAAAAAATAAGTTAAAAAATCTTGTCCATAAGGTCAATACTGAGAACCTGACTCTTTTTAAAATGTAAAAAGAGAAAGCCTAGACAGCTATATGGGTAAAATGTTTACCCCATGAAAGATGATCATTTCAAATGTCCAATTTGTTTAAAAAAATGTTAACAGTCTAGAATAGCAAATCTCAAACTTTATGTCCTTAGGAACCCATCAGGTTTTTAAAAGTTATTGAGAAAGAATTCTTGCTTATGTGATTATATTTATCAATATCTGCCATATTAGAAATTAAAACATCTTAATATTATCTTGAAAATAGATTTCTGATCTCTGAAAGGATCTCAGGGGCCCCAGACCACATTGAGAAGGAAGCTCCAAAGGGAGAACTGCTAGTCTAGAGGTCTGAACAGATGCCCTGCAGTTTGGAACACTCCAAGTTTCCAAATTCTGTTCTGTCATGCTTCTCACTGGCTTATTGCATGGCGATGGGGGTATCATTGAACTTCTCTGCATCTGTTTTCCCATCTGTTGAACAGGAATAGCACAACTGACAATCTCAGGTTGTGAAAATCAATTAAGTGTTTATGAAGTACTTTAAGGTTTTTAAAGGAAAAGAAGAGTAATTATAAAAGATCATCTTTGTTCAACAATGAATCATAGATATATGCAAATCTCATCAGCACAATTTCTTCATATCTTTTTCATAACATCAAATTCTTAAATGAATCTGTCAGGTGTATTTATTAACTAGCTTAGCAAACTCTGAGTCCATAACTTTTCATAATCTCTGTTTTCCCAAAAACATGTCACCAACCCAATTACATATAAGGGTAAAAGTCTAGGATTCAATGAGAAATTATTAGCAATTCCAGCCAGAGCACCTGAAGCAAATAACTTTTTTTTTAAAAAGCACCAGAGAATATAGTAGTTTTAACAATGCATAGAAGATCCCTCTTTGTCTTACACAGAGCATACTAACATATTTGCTGATGAAAAAGAGTATGGACAGTTATTCACTTTAAAGTGCAGGAGGTTTATTCACTTTTTAAGCTGGATTAGTTTGTTATGTAGCTAGCCTTGGCAAGTGCAAGGGGCTAAGAGACTATGGAAGAGTGGAAAAGTGCTGATGCCACCTCCAGCTGCCCCTTGGGTGAATGACAGTAACAACAAAACAATGACAAAAGAACCAACAGGCTACCCCAGGCCTCGGCTTAACAATAATTCTGCCCCACCCCCAACAGACAAAGGTACTCGAGAAGAGAAGAGAAGAGAAGAGAAGAGAAGAGAAGAGAAGAGAAGAGAAGAGAAGAGAAAAAAGAGGCCTCTTGCAAATCCATTGCCACACCGCCAAGGAAGGGCACACTTCTTGGCAAAGGAAAGAGGATGGGAGAGAACAAGGTTCTCAACCCATCTGCTCTGTCTACACCCTTCACTCTAAGTCTTAGAGGAGTAGGGAAGGTGGCAAGGAGTAAGGAGGCTGACTCGCCCTCAACAAGCACAGGTAGTTTAGACAGGAGACTCCACAGTAGGAGGCGTAAGGGGGCAGGGGAAAGACTCCAAAGGGAGAGGGTTCCCCCGAGACTTGGGCTCTCGGAGGAGAAACCCAAAGTAATGAAGAGAAAGGGAAAAGGGAAGGTGTCTTCTCAGGAAGGTAGGCAGGCAGAGAAGTTCCGACCCTCATGTGTAAGAGAAAAGAGGGAAAGGGTCCTATCCATGACTCAGAAGGAACGAAAGATCTTCCCCAACCCCTGGGGGTAGAGGAGAATCTGTCCCTTCTCTATTCTTGGGGATAGGTGCAGTAAATACCCTATCAAAGGGCCAAGGCAGGGATACTGGCCCCTCTCCTGCCCCAATCACGGAGTAAATGGGAGGCCACGGGCAGGGCTCGAGGTTACCGACTATTCCGGCCCCAGCTTCCGGGGCGGGATCGGTCAGCTCGGCCTGAAGGTCGGAAAGAAAGGCGGGGGCCAAGCGGAATCAATCCCTGAGTAAAGAAACAGAAGAAAGAATGGTCCGAGCTCCACTTCCTTCCTTCCGTCTCCCACTCCCGCTTGGGCCGCCAGTCTCATCACGCCAAGCCGGGAGCGCCTCCGCTCGGGGCCGGGCCCGGCCCGCTTACTCCGCTCCTCCCCGTCGTGCCGTGCCGCGCCGCGCCCCGGGCCGCAGGGGGAGTCCTGGAGGCGGCTACGGCTGCCTGGCTAAGCTCCCCTCGGTCCGGTCCGGCCCAGGCCCTCCCTCCCTCCTACCTGAGGCTGTGTACCAGCTCCCGGCGTGACTGGCTTCCCGGCAGACCACTCGGTTGGACATCTTGGAACCTGTGCCGCCTATGGTGCACGAGGATGAATGAGGAGGAGGAGGCGGCGGCGGTGGCGGCGGCTGCAGGAACGGCTCAGGGAGGGGACGAGGCACCGCCGGCCCAGCCCAGGAGGAGGCGGCCGCGGGGAGGGGATCTACCCGGCCCAGGAGGAGGAGGAGGAGGAGAAAAAAAAGAGGAGGCGGAGGAGGAGGAGGAGATGATGGCGGCAGCGTCCCGGATCACCATGCACGCGGACGGCCTCCAGAAGGGGCCCGCGGCGGCCTCCCAGACCGCGGCAAAGCCCTGGCGCCGGCCCCCGGAGTCGCCACTTCTCCTTCTCGGGGGCAGGGCCCGCCACCTAGCCGCCCCAAAACCACACTGCCCCCCACCCCCCGCCCTCCGGCGGCGCTGCCGCTGGTGACCCCACCCCCCTGACTCCACTCCCGCCCCCGGCCCCGGCCCCTCCGCGGCTCCCCTCCCCCAGCGCGCCCCGGGCCAGGCCGGCGCGCCCCGCCCCGCCGCGCTCCGCCCCTGCCTGCGCCTGCCCTGCTGCCCGCGCCGAGGACCGAGAGAACCCGAACTACAGCCACTCAGGGATGCATCGGGGTCGGCTTGGGCCCCGGGAGGCAGCTAGCGTATACAATAATGGCCGGGACCCGGGCTTCAACTGAGGAGGTCAGGCTCGTGAAGAACCAAGACTTCTCACTCCCCACCCCCCACCCACAAGCCTAAGCTGCCCACTGAGCATGCCCAGCTGCTGATCTACAGAACGTGCGGCTCCTTGCTCCCCGGGCTGAAGGCATACTGAAGGCAAGGACCGAAGACCCTAGACTTAACCGGGGCCGTTAAACCATCCCACCGCAGGCCCCGCTCCCTTAGAGCAATCGTGCACTTTGCAGAAAGACGTACTTTGTAGGTCCACACTCCAGGGTTTTCATTTTTTCTTAACTTTAACCTGTGGCCACAAAGGAAGTTTATTGACATGAAGACAAAAGATGTGTCCAGTCTTAGAAGGATTTGTCCTCTTCTGTCTTCCTTTCACAGTGAGTTACTACAGTGCAAGGTTTCCAAATGAAAGCCCAGTGTACAAAGGTGGACCATGCGCTTTGGTAGAGATGCTCTTGACCCCCCACAAGTGGAGAAGTCTGGAAGCCACACAGCTTCAGCCAGAACACAGGTTAAAAACCAGAATAATGAAATGACAAATCCACTTCCACGAGTCAGACTTCTTTAGAACAGGAAAAAGCAGTGTAAGAAATTCAACTAAAAACATTTTTAATATTATTCTACTGATATTACAAAGAAACTCCGGTGCTCAACTCTTCTGCCTGATGCTTGAATCTATCACTTCTCTTTTTATGTGAGATTCCACCAACAATATTTTGTTATACTTAAAATCTAATTCACTTTATCTTTTCTGAGTTCCTGCCTTTTTGCTGGGATGAAATCCTCAGTGATTCAAGTATTTATCTCTTTTTTTCTTCCGTCTTTCCCCCTCAACCCCTAAATTTTGGGGAAAAATCAAAATCAATACAACATACCTACCTTTTACGTGGCAGCCTAAAAAGGCTGATTTACTATATTAAATCCTTTCAGATACCCCTCCAAAATCCAAAGAAAAAGACAAGCTCATTGAAGTAGGAAAGCCTTGTGACACCTACATCTCCCTTCCAAATAGGTCTCTCCTTTAAAGTCCTACAGACCTCTAAGGACAACTGAGCTTTGAACATTAATTTTGGGGATGACAGCTTTCTCCTAATAATCCATAAATGTATTTCTGGGCAAAATGGGGAATTACAGTAAAATTCTAATGGCATCCTGCTCTAGCAAAGAACCCTAAATGTCACCTCCACTGAAATGCATAATTTAGGGTTAGGTTTTTTATTGTTTTTTAAAGAAAAGTCTAGAATGAAATTACTTTCTCAGAAAGTTTTTTTCTTAGGGCAGATAGATGGACAGTAGAGAGCCAGGTCTAGAGTCAGGAGGGCTTGGGTTCAAATCTACATCAGGCACTTTAAGCTGTTACTCTTGAGGAAGTCACTTAACCCCCTTTGCCTGGCTTACCCTTCTTAGAGCTGTTACTAAGGCAGAAAGTAAAGGATAGGGGGCATCTAGGTGGCTCAGTGGATTGAGCCAAGCCTAGAATGGGAAGTCTTGGGTTCAAATCTGGTTTCTGACACTTCTTAACTATGTGATTCTGGGGAGTCACTTGACCCCCACTGCCTAGCCCTTACCACTCTTCTGCCTTGAAACCAATACCCAGTATTGATTCAAAGACAGAAGATAAGGGTTTAAAAAAAAATAAAGGTTTCCAAAAAAAGAGGTTTTTTTCCACTGGTCAGCTTGAACAAATCAGCTAAGTCTCCATTGGTAAATGCAACTTGGAAAAAAGATACCTTCAGTCCTCTGACACAACACCATACTCCATCCATCTCCAAATTATTTGAATACTACCACCCTCAACTAGTCTCATGACAGAATATCTTGTTGATCTAAAAGCCAAAATTCCCTTCATAAAGGTTAATTTCTCAGCTTTCAAGGATTTTTCTATTACAGCTTACTCTATTCCCGATAGGACAGCTAGGTAGCAAAGTGAATAAACTGCCAGGTCAGGGGTCAGGAAAACACACTTTCCCCAAGTTCAAATCTGGCCTCAAAGACACTAGCTGTGTGATTCTGGACAAGTCACTTTAACCCTGTTGGCCTCAGTTTCCTATCTGTAAAAATGAGCTGGAGGAGAAAATGGCAAACCAGTTTCTCTGCCAAGAAAACCTCAAATGGTATCACAAAGAGTTAGAAAAGACTGAAATGACCAAACAATAACTATTATCCTAAGACAAAAAAAAAAAAAAGTAGATTTATGGAGGTAGTGTAGCAGAGAAGAGCGCAGAACTTGGAATGAAAAAAGCTTGAATTCAACTGCTGCCTCTGACATTTACTTTGTGAGCATGAGCAACATACATAACTTATATGAAGCTGTTTCAACTTCTACTTGAGATAAAGCATCTAAATACCTACCTCAGTGCTATTCCAAGACTCAAGTGAACATCTATGTAGTCTTTTACAAATGATAAAGCACTATATAAATGTCACCTATTTTTATATGAAAGCAATCACTACCTTCTGGACACAGATTTCTTATCCCTGCTTTTGTAATGGGGGGAGGGGTGTCTTTGTAAGACTTTGTCAGGATGATATTTAAGAACACAAAGTGTCCCATTCATAGTATTGATTCTAAGACAAAGTATGGGTTAAAAAAAAAACTCAAGGCCCCAGCATTACAATACATAGTCATACTACTTTATATTTCACTGAGTAATATTGAGAAGCATCAAGACTAGTGGATGGGGGACCAGCCTTGAATTATAAGACTGAATTCCTTGAGAACGGACACCTTCTGACTTTTTCTACCTATATCCCCATTGCTTAATATGTAGTAAGCACTTGATAAATGCCAAGATTGCCAACAATAAACATCACTTGTTGGTAGCACCTAAAATATCTCTAGTACCCAAGTGGCCAGAATAAAATGTGCTGATCATCTGATTGCTAGAGTGGTATCCTCGAGATACTATGAGAGAAAAAAGGCCCCTAGGCTATTCTTTATGAAAGATTTATAAAAACACGTGGAAAAGAATTACATGAGATAAGCATGTGTGGAGGGGTTGAAATATGTATCAATAGAGAAAATACCCAATGATAAATTATCAAATACAAATTACATTATACAAAAACTATATTTAGGCTCAACTTGACACAAATATACTAGCTCATTATATGTGTAATATCAGTTGGAGAAACCAGACAAGGAAGACTAAGTTACAAGGACGTTTCTCATTTGCACAGTGGAAGGAGTGTTCCTAAAATGAGATTCAAACCCAAAAAATAAAGAGCATTACTGTTTACAATTCTGAAGTTCAATTTATTCAACTGCTGATAGCCTGAGTGGCTCCTGAGTTTCAAAATGTTATATTTTATCTGGCCCTGAGGGAAAAAAATACTAGAATGACACCAAAGCACTTTAATAAATCTAGATTGAGGGTAGTAAGGAAAATCAAGAAAGACAACTCATATTCATAATTTGTGTCAGAATTAGCATTACATTCCTGATATCAACTGGAATTGAGAGGTATAAATGTAGAAATTACAGTAACAAGTATTAAAACCCAAAAGACTAAAAGAAATTTTTCTAGTTAAAGCTGACTTGTATCACAGGCATATTGGTTGCTGAGCCCTCCCCCAGACTTTTCTCCAACTTTTTATTTTAGGAACTATTTTAGATACCATTAAGGAAGGTTGATGCAGGAATAGGTGACAGCAACCCAAGTAAAATTAAATGATGCTTAGATTATCTGTAACTCTGCTTCCCCAAACAAGAGCAATAACTGAAAAATAACAAGGAAAAATAACTAGAAAATTCCTTGAGAAATGAATTTGAGGGATGAAATAATAAGCATTTAAGAGTATACCATATGCTAGGCACTATGCTTAGAGTTGGGGATACAAAAAAAAACAAATATTTGCCCTTGCCCTCAAAGAAATTACACAAGGAGCTCCCTGACAGAATCGTCAGAGAGACTGCATTTATATATGTATAAATATATATACTTACATATTTTTATATATATACTTACAAAATAAATACAAGAGAACTAGCTAATTATGTCCACAGAGCAGGAACTCACTAGTAATTACATTGTTATACAACATATTTAATAGATTTAACATATTTAACAAAAAGAAATTTATCTAGTCTTACTTTGATTTAAGGAATCATGTGTAATTACATATTTCCCTTAGAGTTCCCAGTTCAGGGCTGTATTTTTTTTTACTACATGGTATGCAATTTATTGTTAAACAAGCATAGTTTAAAACTAGGCAACTGTAACAAGTTTCAGGAAAATGGAAACATTTAATAACCACAGGAAAAGCTGCTCCAATTCTCCAATAATCAGAGAGATGAAAATCAAAGCAACCTTAAAATAGCATAGTAAGTACACATAAAATGAAACAGCAAAAAGATGAAACTGAGTTTTAACAGGTCAAGAAAAATAGGCACTCTAATACACTGCTAATGGCAACTACAGATCTGTGCAGGTATTTGGGAAAATACAGCAACATATAATAACATTCACAAAACAAATCAACTGATACCTTTTGAGCCAGTAATTCTATTGCTAATACTTTATGCTAAGACTATCATAAAAAGGGAAAATTATCTATACAAAATTATTCACAACTGCTTTATTTATAATAGCATAAAATTAGCTACAACCTATATTTCAATTATTGGAAAATAGCTGAATTATATATTGTCATGGAATTTCATAATACAAGAGGACATTAGAAGACCAGATGACCTAATGAGAAATGAAACTGGCAAAACAAGTAGCATATACACAGTGACTGACAATTACTTAAAATAAAACTAATGTCAAAAAGGTAATAGACAAGGGCAGCTAAGTGGCTCGGTAGATAGAAAACCAAGCCTGGAGATAAGAGGTTTAAATCTGTTCTCAGGTAATTCCTAGCTGTGTGACCCAGGTCAAGTCACTTAAGCCCAATTGCCTAGCCCTTACCACTCTTCTGCCTTAGAACCATATCATTCTAAGACAAAAATTAAAAAAAATTTTAAAGGTAATGGACAGACTTAGAAGCATAGGGATAGAAAACATTCTTTCTTTTCCTTTTTTACCAGCTAATTTACTTGAATTTGGTAAATGAAAAAATGTTATGTTTACTTTTATACTTAAATGTAAAATAAAAATTTTAATGCCAGGGCAGATTTATGTAAATTGCCTATACCAGGCAGAATGAAAAATGTGGTTTATCTTATTACTTCAAACATTTTATTAAGTGAGTATGCAAAGATAACACTACTGCCCTGCTCTGAAGCTCACAATCTAATCCATTTGAAAATAATAGCACCTTAAAATTTTATAGAACTTTGCAGTCTCCAAAAGTGTTACATATGTTCTTACATTTGTAATAACCCTATGAGGTGCTAAAGATGAAGCAGATGAAAGACTAAACTTCATAAGTAGTAAGCTCAAGAACTGACTCCAAATCTGGTATATTTCTAACATGATGATACAACTGTGGAAATAACAAAAACCAGTATTTTCAGATTTCTGTTACTAATATAAACACTTTGGCAGATGCAAAGCAGTGTTACTTTAATTGAGTAACCTCATTCTGTTATACCATTTCCTGGAAATTTTGTGTTTTGGTTTTTTTACAAAACTTTTTGGGAAACAGGAAATTCATGTATTTTCTTTTAAAATTGGTACTTACTGTAAACTTTTCCTTGCCTATCTTAATGCTCTTTTCTCCAGGGGCTAATCCATAAACTCTTCCTGGATTGGTGGGTTACCTCAGCATTTTCACAAAAAATAGAGCAAGCAGATACATCAGAGCCTCAAGTGCCATATAATTGTTTAGGGAAGGAACTGAAGGAACAATGCTACTTTTTGCTTGGCTATGAAGTACCAATACTTAGAGAGAGCCAGGTTAAGGCAAGATAATGATAGTTATGTAAGAATGGCAAAATGATTACCATTTAAAATGCTCAAGCTTTTCTAGTATCTTTTTTCTCTATGCTTTATCTTCATTGTACTGTAAATTAACACAACATTGCAAAATTTAACCAAAAGGAAACTATGATGCAAAAAAGAGATCAAAAATGGGATTAGTGCTACCTATTAAGTAATACCCAAACAATATTAAATATCCTCAATAAAAACTGCTTTCCAATAATCAAATTTTTATCAATTTATTCTGAAGGTTGATTTTAAGACAAAGTTTAAGACAATGTGAAAAAATAAAAACAGAATATGCTCATTAAATAAGTATGTTCATTAAATAAAGAATAAGGGAAATATGTTCCCTTCTGGAGTTACTGAAACAAGATCTGTGGTCCTGAACATTCATATACTTTCAAAAGAAAAAAAAAGGAATCATGGCAATATAAACTGCCTCTTAATCATATATATCTACAGTAACAACCAAATTATTTTATTCTTTTCCCGAAATTAGTTTCGATCCTCAAACTGTGACTTGTTTTTTAAAAGATACGATGCTAGAAATTCAATGGGATTTGGAGGTCTGAAAAGAAAAAGAGATCCAAGATTTAGAATCTATTCCAGATGTATCTATCCAAGGAAACTATTATAAAAATAACATTGTATTATTGCCTTTTATAATAATCATTTTACACAATCTCAGAAGTAAGACATTTCTTACCAAAATTCAAGTAAAAGACAATGTTTACTTTAGTTCAATGTAACAAAAGAAAATAATTTATTTCTTTGGGAAACAGCCATGTATTTCTATAAGTTGAAAGTGATGATTATTTTGGTTTTCACCTTCACTTCTAATTAAAATATAACATTTTATGCCTTCAATTTACACATGAAAAAACAGCATGATGTAGTGTAGAAAGCCATCTTCAGAGCTTGGAAAACTTGAGCTTTAGTCTAACCTCTAACACATACTGGCCTCTCAAACATTCTAGATAATTCCCCAAAACTGTGATTTTGCATTGTTAGAGAGAGCTTCCTCAATGAGTGTTCCTAATAGCAAAAAACGCAGGTCTAGTTGATAGCCCTATCCCACAAATACAATGACATGCTATGTGACTATAAAGTAATGAGATGAGGTTTTCAAACATAGGTACCATGAGTCATACATCCAAATACATGCTAACCCCTACAAAGTAATCACTGGACATAGCTATACATAATTCCAATGACAGGACCATTGACCAAAATATTTTGAGAGTTAACTTTCATAATCTGATTCATATTCTTAGAATATGCTTAATGGAACTAAGTATTCATCCTGTGAAAGTATTTTCATTTCATTATTCAGAGAGATGTCTCATGAATAAATAGGTAATCAAGCTGGAAAATATAATTTTTAGTTAAAAAAATAAGTTATCAAAATTAAAAGGCTGGTTTCCTTTTTTGTCTGGTAAATAATCTGAAGGCAAAAGAACAAGATCCAAAAATAAATTAAACAACTGAATTCAGCAATACTTATTAAGGGGAGATATAAAAAGGCAAAAAAGAGAGTCTCTAACCTCAAAGACCTTTCTTCTGGGGAGTTAGAAAAGGCTTTTGAAAAAGGTGGTACCTAAGCTGTGCTTTGCCATAAATTCCACAAGGCAAAAGTGAAGAAGGAGAATGTCTAGACATGAGGGACGTCCTGTGTAAAGGTGCAATAACCATCTATGTAGAAACCTAGAAAATCAATGTGGCTGGAATGGAAAGTATATGATAAAAGAGTAATATGAAGTAAAACTGGAAAGGTAGGTGAGAAAGTCAGACTGGGGGGGAGGGAGGGCTTTAAACATTAGACTTCAAGTTTGTATTTGACCCTGGGGCAATAAAGAACACTGATAATTTTTTGAGTAGAAGAGTAGAGAGGTGATATGAAATGGTCAGATATGTGTAGTCTGAATGTCAATTTGACAGTTATGTGGAAAATGAATTAGAAGGAAAAGACTGGAATCCAATAAAGAGAGTATTGGTAAAGGTTCATGTAATAGATGATGAGGACCTGAACTAAGACTAAGATCATATAAATGAAATACAGGGGCAGATATAAAATAGTGAGGAGGTAAAGATGACAACTCTTGGCAAGCAACTGGATATGGGAAGGATAAAGGAAAGAGAAGGATCAAGAATAACTGAAGTTATGAACCTGAATGGTTAGGATGTTAGTGTTGTCAAAAGAAATTAGTTGAGTTTTGAAAGATGGATTTGGGGTAAGATATCTTGAGTTCTGTGCTGGACAATACCAAGTTTGAGGTGCTTATTTATGGGCTATCCAGAGGCAGCAAAGAATACTGTGAATTTGGAGTTAGGATTTTCCTCCAAATATTCCTTCAGACATTTAACAGCTTTGGGATCCTGTCACTTAAGACTCTCAGTGCCTCAGATCCTCCTCTGTAAAATGAGAGAGTTGGATACAGTCTCTCAGGCTCTTTCAGCTCTAAATCTTTTATTCTATTATACAATATCCAAGTTGATCACCAATATTGAAGAATTGAAGTTAAAAAGAGGTTAAGGCTAGATACACAGATTTGAAAGTCATCTGCCCAGAGATAACAACAATGCAATGAGATAATGAGATCACAATGGAAAAAGATTAGAAAGAAGAGTGTCTAAAAAGATACTGGAAGGATGCCTACAAAAGGGTTCAGGAAGATGATGACAATCTAGCAAAATATACTGAGAAGGAAGGGTCAGAGAGGTAGAAGAGAACTATGAAAGAACAGGGTCACAGAAGCTAATGGAGAATACAGAGAAGTGAGTGTGGATTACTAGTATTAAAAGCTGCAAAAGGTCAAGCAGAATGAAGACTGGGGGAAAAAAGGCCATTATTTGCAAGTTTAGAATTAGAGAAGTCAAAAGCCAGGATGAATTGAATTCAGATTTGAGTGGGAAGTGAAAAAATGGAGGCAACACTCTCTAAGAGTTTAATAGTGAAAGAGTGATGATATGAAACCTGCGAAAGAGTAGGAGTCAAGGGAAAGTAAATGATAGAAGACATCTGAGTATGTTTGCAGATAGCAAAAAGGAGCCAGTGAATAAGAGGTTCAAGATGAGGCAACAATCAAGGAGGCAAGCTCCCTGTGTAAAAGAGAAGGGGCAGAATCAAGAATATAAGTGGAGAGGTTAGTGCTAAAAAGGAAGAAGCCAACCTTCTTATCAGAAACTGGAGGAGAGGAGCAGATCAAGGGCTGATAGAGAAGAGTTCGGAAGTATAATGTGAAGAAGCTCATGATGGATGGGCCTCTATTTTCTCAGTAAAACAAAAAGGGAGGTCCTCTGCTGAGAGGAAGTAGGTAAGGGATAGTGAGAGTAGTTTGATAAGAGAGGAAAAAGCTTGAATAGCCATTGTGAAAAGTACAACAAAAATAGATTAGGGAAAGATCGCCACTGAGGCAGTGAAGGCACAATTGAGATAAATATGTTAAATAAAGCCAGCCAGCATATTTGTAACTTTCTCCAGAAGTGCTCATAGAAGCAAAAAGATGGCTGGTGGTGTTGAGTGGTTCTGGCAAGATATGACTGGCAACAGGCTTAGGAGGCAAGGATACCTGAAAGAATGGCTGAAATGTTTGAACTCAGGGTCAAGGCTGTGAAAGACTTGGAAAAGTCATATCAAGGATAATAAATAGATTATAGGACTGACAATGCTCTACTTCACATTCCTCAGATTGGCATAAAGGACCAGAGAGGAAAATAAGAATCATTAGAGGGGTTATGGAAGGATAAGAATGAAGATGTGAATTGGTTCAACCATTCTAGAAAACAATTAGAAACTATATTTTAAAAGCCACTTAACTGTATAAATACACTTGGACCCAATAATATTGCCATAGGGCATATACTCCAAGGAGGTAATAGGCAGAGGGAAAGGACCCACATGTACAAGAATATTTATAGCTACAGTTTTGTTGCAACAAAGAACCAGAAATAGGTGCCTATCTATCAGGGAATGGCTAAACAAATTGTGGTATATGAATATAATGAAATATTATTAGACTATAAGAAATGATGAATATAAGATTCAGAAAAATGTGATAAGATATAGAGTAAAATGAATAGTATGAATAAAGGAAATGGCATTTAGAAGTGCTTCCTAGATATCAGGCAATAGGGATACAAACAGAAAGTCAGAAGGTGCCTGCTCTCAAGGAGTTCAATCTCTACTAGAAGAAAGGTTTATAAAGAAAGTTCAGCTATAAGGTAAATGTAAGGGCCTGAAAGTCCTAAAGTTGTATTGTCCAGAGAAGATGGAATCACCCAGCATTCCTTAGATTACACCAATAGAGAAAAATTTATGCAACAAGAATAGTATGAGAATATACAACTTTGCAAGAGCTCAGAATTCTAACAAAACTTCAAACAATTATGACTTCAAAAGACTGATGACAAAACATATCTCCTACCTCTTGCAAGAAAAGCCAGTCAAGAAGTAGAAAGGAAGATGATAAGATAAAGAGACAATATTCTGGAATAAGTTTATATATGATAATAAGTTTATGTATGATAAGTGTAAAAGATGACATTAAAGGAAATCACACCCATTTGGATGTATAATCTCATTACTTTATAGTCACTTCTTATATTACAAGTCACCACTGGAGCAGTTTTAAATACCATTCCCTTGGAACAAATTGTTTACTATTATCTTCTTGACATTTTATCATTTTTGTATCACAATTTATATTTCAGGAGTCTAAATGTCGAGATTTAGGGCTGATAATGGCATATTTTTCACTTGGGTCACAATACAGCATGTAAACATTTGACTGGCATTGATCTTCAAATGTTATTTGAGACTTGAAAAATCGATTTACTCTAAATGAGAAAAAAAATTAACATCTGCTTCACATGTAAATAAGCCAAGTTTTATTTTACTTTATATCAATTTCCTGAAGAGTTATTTTTAACTATAAAATCCCATTAATTGTTTTTCAGAGACTTTCTTCAAAACCTTAGTCTACAAGTAAAACCCAGTTATAATCCTTATTTGAAAGGGAGATGATTAAATAACTCACCCATTGTCTAATTATGTCAATGATAAAACCAAATACCCCTACAGTAATTCTGATTTTATTAGAATCTTAAGTTATATATATCTCAAAATCAAACATCTAAGTATCCATTAAATTAGAACTATACTTTACAGAGGTAGTAACAACTTGCATATGTAATCTAAATACTAGACAATACTCACCTCTTCAAACCTAAGATATGTTCCTAAGTTGTACCATGGTAAACTTCATATTTATTTCTGACAAAATTTAAACTTATACTAGAAGAGACTGGGCATTAAATGATGACTAACTTCATTTAAAAAAAATCTCTTTTCCAGTGGATCTACTTACCTAATAAATCAATTAGTTGGGAATTACAGTAAAAATAAAAAGGAGAATAACTGTAAGCCAATGGTGTTGCAATTCAGGATGATTTCCAATTTTATTGTATTTCTTCTAATTACTTCATTTACAGGCAATATAATATGTAAAAAATGTTAACTTTGCCAAAAGAATATCTTTACTACATAATGAAATGTTAATTACAGTTACACAATGAATACTAGAGTAAATCTACTGGTTATTTTAGCCTCTTAGGTGACTTAAGGAGGAAAAAGTAGTAAAATAAATATATTGTCATCACTGCAATTCCTTGAATCCTCTTCCTATCATTTTCTAATTGACCAAGAGAATATCTTTGAATAGAAATAATTCTAATGGCAATATTGCTCTAAATACAAAGTCCCTACAGTATCTTTTTAAAGACCTAAAAAGTATCCAGGAACAAACATGAAAAAGATATAGCATGGAAAACCCCAAATTAGCTTTGGGTTGACTTAGGTAGCTAGAAAAAGGCAGTTCTAAGAACAGGACTTGAGTATCTACTGTCTCTACTTCAACTCAACTTCAGGCTTACAAGTTCTTAAAACTCAAAGGGTTGTTTCAAAATGTGAAATACTTACGTTAACATACATGAAGTACTTTAAAGAAAATCCAAATCATTTGCAAAAGAATTAAAAATTAAATTGCATGCATTATCTCACCTTTCTTTTGCAAGCACGGCAAGTCCCTGTAATAAAATGGGTACAACTGTCTGATCCAAGTAGGCACGAGTTGGCAATGATTGAAGGTCCACCTTCTGTTTTGATGACTTTTCTGCATTAATCTTCTCATTTTCCACTATTCGCTAATGAATTAAAAAATGATGTATCAATGTGAGGCATTAAGTTATCTTGAATGACAAAAATAAAATAAGGAGTAGGTTAAGAAATAAATGGTCTTTCATTTGGAACATTTTAATCTCCATATCTCTCTCTGCCAAGGACCTTCTCAAATTTCTCTCATCAAATTTCATTCAGGTTATTTCTCCCCTTTTATGCCTCATAACATCTAATTATTAACCTTCATAATATCATCAGATTTTTTTTCCTTTTACTTCTACATTTTAAAATTCCCTCTGTAACTCTGATAACAAATATTCCTTCTCTTTTTCCACTAGACTATATTCTTATAACTCTTACCCAACCTCTCTACTCTGCAACATTGCCAAGCCCAAATGCATCTGTTAAGTCTTGAGAGTCCCCACACAGACCTCTATCCAACTTCCAAGGCACAGGAATCCTATATGGTACAAACATTTCACTGGAATTCTCAATTTAGTGTCTTTTTAATTCAGTATTTTAAAAATTTAGGGGGGAAGGGCATCATAAAAGGCAATGTTTGAAATATACTTTACCTGTACATATATACATAAATACCTTTTCAATCAAATGACTTTTTACCCCAAATTATATCAAAACATATACAGAGAACAAATGAGATACCTTCATGTTAATTTTTATGCATTTTTTTAAAAAATTACTATAAAGAGCAGTAACATCATATCTTTAGCAATTTTTTTCAGCCTGGTTTTAGAACTTTCAGCAATATATAAAATGCTATTTGACTAACTACTATTACAAAAATATAAAGAAAACACATCTCCAACTCAAAATTTTATCTAAATAAGATGCCAATTTTTTAAAAATGATAAATGAAAAAAACATTAACTATGACCATTTCCTTAAAAAGTTCAAGCAATGAAAAACGGGCTTTAAAATGAAAAAGTCAGCAATTAAGTTTTCATTAATTCTCCCCACCAAGAAAAATGACAGCCAAAGACAATAATGGTTTAAAGTTCACTTACAAAATACTATGAAAGACGATGGAAAACTATGAGCAATACTTGTCTTTGAAGAATGAAAAATAATAACACAGTTCTTACTTTACATAAATTTGCATTACACAAATTAGACTTAATGTAAAGAATTCTGCAAGAAATCCACATTCCAAAAAAAAATTACAAAAATTTCTTATGTAAAGCAGACACTATAGTAAGATGCTATACAATCTAAGCAACATAAACAGTGGTGGGAAGCAGAGAAGTATCTGCAGTGATCCTGTGCTTCTCCCTGTGTTCAATAATGATCCTTATTTTCAGCATGGCTGGCAACAAACATGCTCTTGAGGAGAAAAGTAAATCTTCCTATAATCATAAGCCAACAGACTTGGAACTTAAAATGAAAATAATTAGAATATATGAAGGATATAAAAAATTGTCATTGATAGCATGTGAACTTAATCTCACGTTGTCAAAAGAGTGAACAACAGAGTGAAGGATACTTCCTTTTGCATGCTCCTTTATTTGGGCAGTATCCTTGCATAAAAGAAGTGCTTGCATGAAGTTAAAACAAAGAGATGGTACTATTCCAGAGATTCATAAAGACAAGACCCAAAAGAATACTCATTTAAATTGTTGGCATAAATTGATGACATCACTGATGGCAATTCAAGCCATAGCTTGAATCCACTTTGAAGATATAAAGGTAAAGTACTCTGAGGGAACACAGATATTTAAAGCAAACAGTGGTTGTTTACACAAATTTTAAAAATCATATAGGATTTCATAATATGCAAATGTCAGAAGCCACAACTTCACAGAGTTAGAAGTGGTTGAAAAAGATGTAAAGTTGGTTGGCTCATGGAGAATAGTCAAATGAGGATCTGAAAGAGCTGATAATGATGCTATCTAGCAAAGAATTCTAGAGCATGCTTTCATAAGAATCAAAATTACAAGAGCTTCAAATGGCAATGAAAAATCAACTGAAACTTACTATCAACAATAACCACCACTTGTTGGTATCACCTAAAATATCTCTAGAAAACAAGTGGCCAGAATAAAGAAATGTGTTAGTTATGAGGTAAGAATGAGAGCCAAAAGTCTGATTGCTACAATGGTATCCTAGAGATATTTTAAAAGATAGGAAAAAAGTCCCAAGGCTACTCTGTATAAAACACTTATAAAAATATGTAGAAAAGAATTATTATGAGAAAAGTATGCATGGAGGGGTTGTAATATCCATTATTGGAAAAAATATCCAATGACCACTTATCAAATATAAATTACATTACACAAAAATGATATTTGGGTTCAATTTGACACAAAGACACTACTAATCACTATATCTATTAATTTAACTTTTTAAAAAAGGATAATGCCCCTCAGTTCTCTCCTTTACAAATTCAACCTATTCATTCCATATCAAACCCCTAGACTACACTTTATCCATCTAAATTCTGAAAGTAACATCACCGTGATTGGGATCTCTGTCCTATGACAAAACTATGAGCTTTCTGAGCATTAATTTACTGCAAAGGTAAAAAAAAGAAAAATCAACCTAGAATCTAAGGACTTCTAAAAAGTTTATATCAATAACTACAATGTAAACCTTGAAAAGATGAAAAAGCTAACACACCATTTATTTATGCCAAGAAGAATAGTTTAATGTGTATTTTGAAAATAAAACCAAGATTTCAAATAAGCAGCATAACTACCAAGTATTTTAAAAGTTGGATGTGTACTAAATTATAAAAAATTCCTTTTGTTATAATCCTAAATTAATCTACTTCATGTCTCAGAAAATAAAGGATGGGATTTCATTAAGAAAACTGCTATGACCATGACTTTTGTTCAAATCACTTGTCAAGGAGGTGAACATTGATACTTTAAAATGTGTCACGAGCACAAAATACAAACAAGATATGTTGCTTCTATATCTGACCCAACCTAACAATGCAACAAAAACTATATTCCATATTGTTAAAATTGTTAATCTAATTCTTCCTCAATATAAAAAAACAGTGCAATCCATATAAAATAATTAGTATTTATTTAGCCTTTTAAGGTTTGCAAAGCATATTTTTATCCTTACAACAACCCCAGGAAGTAGGTGCTATCATACCCATTCAGAGGTAGAAAAAGTGAGGCAGAAAGAGGTTAAGTGATTTGACTAGAATTACACAGCTAGTTAAGTAAGTGCCTAAGGCTCTATCTAAATTCAGGATCCTGTCTCCCAAGTCTATCCATTCTATACACCATGTCACATAACTCTCTTTTAGTACTGGTCACAAAACTTTTGGAGTCAGAGGATCTGGAAGCTCTGCTAATAATCACTTGTGTGACCTTGGGTAAGTCACTTTACCTTCCAAGCCTCAGTTTCCTCAACTGAAAATGGTGGATAAGCATTTATTAAACATTTAATTAAGTGCTGGAGACTATGTTAAGTGCTAGAGACAGAAAAACAAGCAAAGCAAGTAAGGATGTCTCTGTCCACAAGAGGCTTTTCTAACAGAGGAAGACAATAAATATAAATAATTTTATCTTAATAAAATAAAAATTTACATAATGTATATGTTCTATATTAATGCTAGATTCTCCCTTGCATATTATATTTTTTATTATATATATGCAGCTACACATACACAGATACATATACACAAAAAATATGTATAACATACTGGAAAATAAATTCACTGGAAAACAAGATGAAGTGTATGCATTACTGTCATATATAAGGCATATACTTCCTTTTGTTTTTCATATGAGCAAAATATATGCTTTCCTTTTGTTTTTCAGTGAATCCATCCTCCTTTTCCCCTTAAGATTGTCTAATGGCTAGAATTGTTTGTTTTTTTCTGTTGCATATCTCCACCTATAATGGTGCTTGGCACATAGTAACCTCTTTGTGAATGCTTGTTGAATTAAATGTATCCCAACAGCAACTCATATATATATATATGTATATATATATATACATATATATATATGCATGCATATACATATATATAAAGCATTCTGCATTTGCTGGCCAATTAACGTTGGCTAGCAACCAGAGTCAATAGAAGAAAACTTTTTTATTACTTAAGTAAAAAAGTAATGGAAAGATCAATCAACAAACATTTATTATGTACATAGTAAATGCCAAGCACTACACTAGGTATTGTGGAGATACTAAAACAAAAATAGGACAGTCACTATCGTCAAAAGGTTAAGGGAAATAGGTACAAATAAAAACAAATACAAAGTATTTGCAAGGTAAATACAAAGTAATTTTCAGAGGGCCCTAGTAACTGAAGATATTAGAAAAGGCCTTAGTCGATAGATATAACCCATGAACTGAAAGTAAAAAGCCATCACCACTGCCCACCAAATAATCTAACAATTTTCAGAAATGTTTTCTTCAGTCTTGTTTTAATAAATGTAATTTATATACAAAAAAGGTACTGTGATACTATATGGAAAGAATCCAAATGCAATAAAAGCAAATTGTCAGTAAAATTAAAAAGTCAAGCATGTACCATTACTACATACTATAGGACAGAGAATCCCTATGCAATAAAAGCAAATTGTCAGTAAGATTGAAATATCAAGCATCACCAGCATCCAGGTCTCCCTAATTTGCAAGACTAGCAGAAACAAAAACAAAAACAAAAACAAACAACATTCCGGGTTACAACCGAAGTAGAAATATTGCTAACCAGTCAAAGAAGTGAAGTGAGTTACCTCGACGTTTTCCGTGAGGCCATACTCGGAGTGAGGATTTTCTGAACCCTACAAGACAAGATAAGGGTCAGGACACAGTCCTGCGGCCCGAGGCGGCCCCGCACCCCCCACCTTTGCAGGCCCCCGGGTACCGGCGTCTGTCCCTCCAGCAGCTGTTCCGGCTCCATGACGCGGGCCCTGCAAGTGGCCGGCTCGGGACGTGAGTCTAGGGAAACAAGGAGAGTGCCGCGTCAGTTACCACCAGAGACCTGGGAGAAAGAACTGTATAGGTCGGGAAGGAAGGGATAGGACCGGGGGCCGAGATCGGGCCCCGCCCCTGCAGCCCCGGCTGGAGCCCAGGATCGGCCCGCGGAGCTGGCCAGGGGAACGCGGGGCCGTCCGCCCGCCCGGAGCGGCACGGGAGGAAGCGCCCTGCCCCGGCCCCAGCTACAGAAAGAGCTCGGAGGGAAAGACGCACGTTACCGCGCTCAAGTCGAACCGCGCCCAAAAGCCTTGCACCGCACCTCCGTCTCCCTACGGCAAACCGCTCGGGCCGGCCGTAAAGCAAGGACGTCGTGCGACTTCTGCGCCTGCGCAGAGTCCAATACACCCACCCCCCACCCCCCAGCTGGCTGGGGAAAGGAAGAAGGCGGTAAAGGAAACCGCGCGTCCCGGGGTCCCCGTGACATTCGCCGCCGCCGCGAGAAGCAGGCCTGCTTCTTATCAGAGGGGCAGCCCCCGGAGCGGAAAGAGGAATGGGTTATCCTGGGACCCTTGACAAAGCGGGCACAGCAGTTCAGTACACCCGGAACTGCTCAAGCTACGAGCCAACCCGGGATGTGTCCATTTTGCGAACTTAGCGACACCCGGGCAGGACCTCCTCCTCTGCTTACCCTCCTCCCTCTTCCAATGCTGGATCTTCCTGATTCCCCGCCACCCTTTCCCCAGGTGTTAGCTCTTAACCAAGCCCGAAATTATTTTGTATATATTGTATTTGTTTTTCTGTGTACGTGCGCACGCGCATGGATACACTCACTGTGGCTCGTTGGTAGGAACCGTTTCCTTTTTTTTTTTTTTAAATCTTTTGTGTAATCTGTGCCTAGTACCTAGAAGCGCTTAATAAATATTTGTTCCATTAGAATTTAATTGAATCGCTGCCGCTGTAAAAAATATACTATTCTAGGACTAATTCTAGACAGAAATAAATTATCTAGTCCTCCACGGGAGCTCTACCTCTGCCAAAAACAGAAGCTAATAACTTTGAGTGGTCCTAGGGATGATTTCGTCCTTCAAAAGGTGAAGGGACAAGTAAACAGAAACTGTATTCCTGGGTTTGATTCTTACTGAAAGACAGGAACTTTTTAATGAGGTAAATCAATGAGTATTAAGCACCTACTATGTGCCAGCCACTGTGCTAAGTGCTAGGGATATAAAGAGGCAAAAGACAATTCCCTGCCCTCAAAGACCTTACTGTGTCTAATGAAGGAAACAAGCAGACAAATTAATACATACAAGCTTTGTAAAAAATAAATAGGAAATAATTAACATAAGAAAGGCAACTAGAATTAAGAGGTGTTGGGAAAGACTTCCAGTTAAAAAATGGGATTTTAGTTGAGACTTAAAGGAAGTCAGGAAAATCTGGAAGCAACAACCAGATAAAATGCCCAGGGCTAAGAATAAGTTTTAGAGAGTAAAGTTGGGGGTGGGAGGAAGAGAGGGGCTATGGTTATGTAGGGCTTTGAATTGCAAACCAACATTTTGTATTTGATGTTGGAGGAAAGAAATAGTCATGAGGGGGTAGGAGGCCATAGTGTGATCTGCACTTTAGGAAAATACCTTTGGTGGCTGAATAGAGAATGGATTGGAGTTGGGAGAGACAAGACAAGCAGACCTGCCAACAGACTAGTGCACCTGGGCAGTGTCAGAGGCCAGGAAGGGAACATATCAGAGATGTTGCAAAAATGAAATCAACAGACTTTGGCAACATTGTATATAGGAGATAAGTGAGATAAGAAGTCCAGCATGAGGGAACTAGAACAGTGATGGTGAACCTTTTAGACACGGAGTGCCAGGTCCTGCCCCCACCTCACCCACCAGACCAAGTGCCCTTAGCTCCTACCCAGAGACCCTGTGCTGTGCCCCTCCCCCATCAAGCGCCAGCCTCACCCTGCCTGCCCCTTTACCCCACACAGGGAAGAGATAAAGCATTCCCATTGGGCTTGGGAGGGGGCTGGGGGGATGTAAAATGTCAGGAAGGGTGGAGAAGGGAAGGGGAGCAACTACCCCTCGGTCTCTCAACCTTCCTAGTAACCAAGGGGGGTGCAGAGTACAGAGAGTGCTCTGCCTGCCATCTTTGGCAACTGTGCCATAGGTTTGCCATCACTGGACTAGGAGAATGGTATAACCCTTTACAGTAATAGGGAAGTTAGGAGGGGGGTGGGGTTTAGGAGGAAAAAATGAGTTGTGTTTGAAATGTTTAGTTTAAGATGGTTACTAGATATCTAGTTCAAGATGTCTGAAAGGCAGTTGGAGATGCAAGACTAGGTCAGAAGAAAGATTGGAGCAGGATAGGTAGATTTGAGAATCATTAGCATAGAGATGGTAATTAAATCCATGGGATACCACTGCTGGGTTTATATCCCAAGGAGATCAAAAGGAAAAAGACTTGTACAAAAATATTTATAGCCACACTCTTTGTGGTGGCAAAATATTGGAAAATGAGGGGATGCTCTCAGATTGGGGAATAGCTGAACAAATTGTGGTATATGCTGGTGATAGAATACTATTGTGCTCAAAGGAATAATAAGCTGGAAGAATTCCATGTGAACTGGAAAGACCTCCAGGAATTGATGCAGAGTGAAAGGAGCAGATATAGGAGAACCTTATACACAGAGACAGATACACTGTGGCACAATCAAATGTAATGGACTTTTCTACTAGCAGCAATGCAATGATCCAGGACAATTCTGAGGGACTTATGAGAAAGAATGCTATCGATATCCAGAGAAAGAACTGTGGGAGTAGAAACACAGAAGAAGAACTTGATCACATGGGTCGATGGGGATATGATTGGGGATGTAGACTCTAAATCAGGGGTCAGCAACCTTTTTGGCCGTGAGAGCCATAAACGCCACATTTTTTAAAATGAAATTTCGTGAGAGCCGTACAGTGCTCACAGTGCCCGCTCCTGTAATAGCGCCTGAAAAAAAAAATTGACTTTATGGCTCCTGCAGAAAGAGCCAGATCTGGCCCTCAAAAGAGCCAGATATGGCTCAAGAGCTATATGTTGCAGACCCCTGCTCTAAATGATCACCCTAGTGCAAATATCAATAATATGGAAATAGGTCTTGATCAATGACACATGTAAAACCCAGTAGAATTGTGTGTTGGCTATGGGAGAGGTGTAGGAGGAGGGGAGGGAAAAACCATGAACCATGTAACCAAAATTAATAAATAAAAATTTTTAAATAAAATAATTAAATCCATGGGAGCTAATAAGATCACCAAAAGAAATCGTATAAAGGGTGACTTTTTTGTCTGAGGGACACCTATAATTAGATGTGATCTGGATGAGGATCTGGCAAAGGAGACTGAGAAGGAAAAAGTCATATAGAGAGGAGAACCAGGAGACTGATATGCTGAAAATCTAGAAGAAGAGTTTCAAGGTGGTAAGGATGTTCAACAATATCAACAGCTACAGAGGGGTCAAGAAAAATAAAGTCTGAGAAAAGGCCAGGCATCATAGAAAAAATGCTAGCCCCAGCCTCAAGTTTTGGTAGAGGTGAGGAAATTAGAGCATAATCCGATATGTTCCCCCAATCTAGGGAAATCTAGGGAAAGCATCAATTCCTGGAGGTCTTTCCAGTTCACATTTCAAACATTTCAGAGTAAAATTGGTAGGAACATATGCTACAGGGGAAGTTAGCCTAGGAAAAATTATATGTGCTCTACAGGGGAAGTTAGCCTAGGAAAAATTATATGTGCTCAAAAATATGTAATAAGGGCTTGTCCCCGACATATAATATAGAAGTAGGGTGTCTTTGCATGACTTGAAGAGAGAACAGAAATCCCTAACTCTCTACCACACAAACACATACCTTTCTCCAAAGGAGGCTTTAATTCTTTGGGGGCAGAAGTGGGGTTTGGGAGGAAACAGGAAATTGAGGCCAAAGGCTACTAGAATTATATCTACCTCTTCTATTAAATATTGTTAGTTTAAGAAATATGGTTTTTCAGGTTCACGTTAACTTCCAATTGCTGTTTCATTAAGGGGAAACAAGATCCTAAAATTCATGTCCAAGGCTTGATTCCCTTCCCCAGCAAATACCAGTACCACAATAGCAAAGAAACCTATTTGCCCAATTTTTTAAAACAAGCAAAAAACAGAGAAGGAATACATAGGAGAATATATATACCAGACAATAACAGAATGAAAGAACTTTTCCCTTTGGGAGTGAGGTAACTCAGCTCAGCAGAGAGAGAATCCTGACCCAAGGGGAAGTTCCCCAAAGCCTCTAGTGTACAAAATTGGGGATAGGGACATAATGGGGACTTCAGGCTTTTTCCCTGAGTCTTTTCCTTTAGTAACCTGAAGTGGGGTTTGCCTCCTCTGTCTTCTTTCTTGAATCTTCCCAACTTCCCCTGGAAGAAAACTTGGTCCATCCCTCCCACAAGCCCAAGGCATGGATGTTTACTGTCAATGAGGTGAGGAGAGAGCTTGTACTAATAGGTTTGGGGACTGGAGTGACAAATTAAAATTTTAAGACACAGGAAAAAGTGAAAACTATCTGAAAAAAACAATATGGATGTAAAGATCTCACCAATTAACATATTTTTTTTATTTTAAAGAAATGTATGGAAGATGAAAACAAGGCTGTGGAACAGAGGATATAATTGTGTAGCAGTGTTCTGTAAAAATAGTATAGAAAGTGATGAAGCTTAGAAGGAACTGAAAGTAAGACAACAGGAGGGGAAGAAGAGTTGAGTTGGGGTTTAGTTTGTTTTTAATCTATATTGGGAGAAAAAGACAAAAGCAGGGTTGACAGAATGATAAATTGGCAAGAGAAAAGTCAGACCTGTTTACTTCTAATTTTATTTTTGTTTTCTTTGCAAATGAGAATGGCCCAGCACTAAAAAGTAGAGGGCACTCTTAGATTCCAATCTTTGTCACTGTAAAAAGAGCTTCTATAAGTATTTTCAAACTGATAGATCCTTTTTCTTTTATCTCTTTCAGGTATCAATATAATAGTATTAATATATGACATATATTATATATCAGTATAATGGTATTGAAGTGTTAAAGTACATACACAGTTTTAGAACTTTTGGAGCATAGTTCCATTGTTTTAATTTTACTCTCCTTCATGAATAATTTCACATTTATAATAATGGCTTTGGTTTGTAATGGTTTGTTAATAGGTAGTCCTGGATGCACATCAGAACTGAATTGGTTTTATATTTTAATACATATAAATTAATTGCAAAGAACTTTATTTCTTCTTAGCATTTCCCTCACTTTTCTTCTCAAATGGCTATTTATACAACAAAATTATATCAGAAATTAAGAATTGGAAGAGACTTTAAATTTTCTCTAGTTCAACCTGTATCTGACCAAAAATCCTCTCATAACATTCTCAACAAGTAGTCATTGAGCTCCTGCATAAAGAGCCTCAAAGAGAACAGCCCATTCTGCCTTTATGGAGTTCTAATTACTTAGAAAGAGAAAGTGTTTCCTTATATAATGACTAAATATGCCACTATAACTTATATCCATTGGTTCTAGTCCTGAGGTTAAGAATAACAAGTATAATACCTACTCCAACATGACAATATCTCAAAACCATCAAGCCAGTTAACATGACCTCCTAAATCTTCTCTTATCTAGAATAAACATCCCCAGGTCTCTTAATTATTCTTTCTGTGGCAGGATCTGAACACCATTCACTATCGTGGTCTTTCTTCTAAGGGTACTTCAGCATATCACTGTTCTTAAAATATGGTGCCCCCACATGTGGTCTGAGCAACAGAGCACAGAATTGTTCATCCTATTCAAAGAGGACTATTAATATCATGATATTGGGGTCAGGGTACAGTGTGTTCAACTGTGGCTAATCAGTCCAATACTTTCAAGGCTTTTCTACTGATTGAGCACAAATAATTCATATGAACATTTGGGAGATGTCTCTAGATTTGTACATCTCACATTTCCTTTGTGCTACCACAATTCTGCTTTGTTCATGGAACATAGTGCCATGTTGGGTCATACTATGCTAGCATCTCATATTTCATAAGCGATACTAAAGTTCTTTAGAGAAACCTTGAGAATGTCCTTTAAGTGATTCTTCTGAATTTTGTGTGAATGTTTGCCTTGTGCAGGTTCTCCATAAAATAGTTTTTTAGGTAAAGTGTGTTTGGCATTTGGGTTATGTTGCCAACCTAAGTTGTACTCTTTGCAGTACAATTTAAATGACTGGAACCTCAGCTGGAGAAAGAACTTCAGTGTCACGTACCTTACCATATATTCAGAATCTCCCTGAGACAATTCAAATGGAAGTGGTACAGTTTCCTAGCACGGCAAAGGTAGACTGTCCAGGTTTCATAGAAATACAACAACGAAGTCAGCACAACAGTTCTGTGGACCTTTAACTTGGTATGCAACCTAATAGTTCTTCTCCCCAAAAACTTTCTTTTGGAGCCTCCCAAATATTAAGCTAGCTCAGACAATACATGCATGAACCTCATCATCTATGAGAACATCACTGGAAAATATACTGCCAAGGTAAACAAACTTATCCACAGCATTCAAAATTTCTCTATTTACTGTAACTAATGCCTCTAGATCTATTTATCATCTCCAGCTAATCTTCTAGAAATGGCTTAATTGATAAGGAAGCAATGGACACTAAAGATCTTTTAGCTCATGCTTCCAGCTCTTTCTCCAGGAGTATGGAGTTTATTATATATTTCAAGACTTATTTCACACAAAAGAACCCACCTCCCCCGAAACTTCGAAGATGTGCAGCAGTTACAAATTATGTCATATCAAAAACACAAAAGGTCTCATTGGCTTCAGAATAGAACAAGGCCAAGGCTGAATATTGACTGGGTTCTTATCAGAAAGCCAAGTCGGGGAATATTTTCTTGGTACTGATTGTGAGGCCAAAATTAGTACAAAGTGGCAGAGAACTGATCCATACTCTGTTGCATCTTAGCCTCAGAAGCTGCATTGAGCACAGATTCATCTGCAATGAGAAAGCAATGCATCAACTCTTACTTGTTGATAGCCTTGGCTTATAGCCAATTCAAGTTAAATAGTTTGCCACTGGTGCAGTCTTTATCCTTGATGCTGTTTCCATCTTTCCATTCTGGAAAACATCATGCTAAAAAGCATAGGAGGTGGGGCAGAGTCAAGAGGGTGACTTAGCAGCAGCAAAAGCCAAAACCTCTCTGACACTCCTTCCACACTAATCTTTAAAAAGCTCTTCAAAAAAGACAAAAATCCAAACCCAACAACAAGACAGAGCCACAGTACTCTCCTGCTGAACATAACTTGAAAGACAGGCAGAGTCTATTTCCATGGTACAAGTGAGAGACTGGAAATAATACTGGACTGCCCAAACACCTCTCCCCCAGCAACTGCACTGAGAATAGCTATTAGATGGATTCTGGGGTGGGGGGTTACAACTGCAATGGAGCACTTCAGATCCAATATGCAAGGTGCAAGTCTCTCACAACAGCTGGTAGGGAGGAATTTGGGGGCACCATCTGGTTGGGCACCCTCAGACTCCACTGTAGCTTGCTATGTTGAAAATTTGGCCTCAGGGCAGATTAGCACAGCAAGTCAGCTCAAATGGTTTAATTGAATATACCAGAAGAGGAGAGAAAAGAATAAAGATTCCCTCCAGGGCAGAGTAGCTCAAACTCCCTGGTCCAATAAACCAACAAAGGGTTTAGTTTACAGTTGAGGGGGCGTAATGAGTAAAAAAAAGAAGGTGGTAACTATTGAACACTTCTACATGAATAAAGTCCAAAGAACAGAACTAGCAGAGAGTGAGGGAATCCAATGAACTTCAAGCAAAATCTCGAAAAATCCAGGGAATCAGACTCAGGCTCTGGAAGAGCTCAAAAAGGAATTGAATATTCAGTGATGTATAAAGTAGAATAATGTAGTAAAATTACTGTGAAGTACATTCCATTCCATATCCACAAGCAAAATACTACACATTTTTATCATCAAAAACAAATTAATAATGTTGTACTAATATTTATTTTAGACCTTGATCATCCTCTATGTTTTCAAAGTGCAAATACTTTGAATTTGATAGTGAGAATAAAGGTTCTTTTTTGAAATGTAAGCAAAATGACTAACTTGTAATATATACTATTAATGTTTTAGAAAGGTTAAGGACTCCCGTTTTTGGAGTCAAATGTTAAAATCAGTTCTTCTCAATTACTTTGATAGGCTCCAATATGGGGGATTATACTCAAGAGTTTAAACAGTAATTAGTGCTTTCAAGTCTTTTCTTTGAAATTTTTATAGTTGTTGGGTTGAGTTTTAATCTGGTGTTCACCTACAGTATGTATTAACAGTTTTAATATGAAGTGAAATGTTCTATAACCAATGTATATTGCACCTGCATAGAAAGAAAATCGAGTGCACAAAGACACTTTATTACTCTGGGAACTGGACTGGAAAGTGTATGAGAACATGTGAAATTGCACCTAAACTTTTGTTATTAACTAATGATTATAAAAACTGAAAAGCTAAATTTATTGTACTTGAATGAATGTACTTAGACTGGTCTTAGTTACTTTGATTTAAATGTCTAAATTATGTCTTCTTAAAATGTGTTTGACTGTAATTCATGCTGTTGCGATTTGGGGGGCCATTATTGGACTGCAGGGGTTGTTGATAATGTAATTTGTGTTCATTTTATAGAATCATCTATACCGATTTTATAATTTAAGTGTTATTTAGAGAATCCTAATAGCTGTATATTTGGCAAACTATTAAAATTTTCAGTGCTGTTTCCTCCCCTCCCCCTTGATTTATAGCAAATACCTATTTCTTATCATGTAATAACATAACTTGATAGAATGTTTGTACTTTGCCGACCTGTCATTTCCCTTATGCTTATTTCTACTTTGTAGCAGAACATCGTTCCTTTTAGAAAAAAATCACTACACGAAACATGGCACCCTCTGCATTTTATGTAGGCTAATATCTCTTGGGAATAGATGTATCATAGAATGGTCGTCCAGTTATGTGCTCAAGTTAGAAAAAATTTGAGGATTTATGTTAAGAAAATTAACCACTGCAGGGACTTATGATCACTATCTGAAAAGTCGAGTGAGTGTACAAGAGTTTTAATTTAAACAATAAGCATGATGAGGACCTTTTACATTAATAGGGTTATCACAGTGGTCAAAGGAAGCATTACAAAGATTGATTTTACCATATTCTCTGTGAAATGCACCTGCTCAGAGGACTTTCTGAGAATTATGATAACTGTAAAAATTTAATAAAATTGAAATTACACAATAAAAAAAAAAAAAAAGGAATTGAAAAAATCAAATAAGGCAGATTGAAGAAAAGTGGGAAAAGGAAAACAACAGCTTAAAAAGCAAAATAGATCATCTGGAAACAGACACACGAATTAAAACAAGAAAATAGCGACTTAAAAGCAAGAATTAACCAACTGGAAAATGAGGCAAAAAAAGCAGAGTAAAAAGAATGTCTTAAAAAGAATGGATCAATTAGAAAAGGAGAATCAAAAAGTCATGGAAGAAATTCAGTCTTTAAAAATTAGAACTGGACAATTAGAAGCAAATGACATGATGAGGCATTAAGAAACAGTAAAACAAAATCAAAAGAATCAAAAAATAGAAGAAAATATAAAATAACTCATTGAAAAATAACTGACCTGGAAAATAGATTCAGGAGAGACAATTTAAGAATTATTGGACTACCTGAAAGTCATGACCAAAAAAAAATAGCCTAGAAATCATACTACAGAAAAGTAGCCAAGAAAACTACCCTGATATTCTTGGACAAGAAGGTAAAATAGAGTTTGGATCACCTCCTGCATTGAATCCCCAAATGACAATGCCCAGGAACATTTTAATTAAGTTCAAGAGATCCCTAACCAAAGAGAAAATGCCACATGCAGATAAAAAGGAACAATTTGGATATCATGGAGCCCCAGTCAGGATCACAAAGGATCTGGCAGCCTCCACATTGAAGGACTGGAAGGCTTGGAATATGATATTCTGGAAGGCAAGGGAACTGGGTTTACAACCAAGAATCAACTACTCAGCAAAACTAACTATATTCTTTCTAGGTAAAGTATGGTCATTTAATAAAATAGAAGATTTCCAAACATTCTTGAAGAAAAGACTAGATTTAAACAGAAAATATGAGAACCAAATATAGAATCCAAAGGAAACATAAAAAGGTAAATAAGAAAGAGAAAAAAATTTAAGGGCTTTAATAAGGTTAAATGGCTAATATTTCTATATGGAAAAATAGTATCTATAACTCTTAAAAATTGTTATAACTGGGGGCAGCTGGGTAGCTCAGTAGATTGAGAGCCTAAGCGTAGAGATGGGAGGTCCTAGGTTCAAATCTGGCCTCAGACACTTCCCAGCTGTGTGATCCTGGGCAAGTCACTTGACCCCCATTGCCTACCCTTATCACTCATCTGCCTTGGAGTCAATACACAGTATTGGCTCCAAGATAGAAGGTAAAGGTTTAAAAAAAATTGTTCTCACTATCATAGTAGTTAGAAGAAGTATACATAGAGGGTGTGGTAGTAAGCTATTTAGGATGATATGTTAAAAAGCAAAGGAGCAAGCACATAGCCCTACTTCACTCCACTGGTGACTGAGAAAGAGTGAGAATGTCATCCAATACTGATGAACTTAAGGCCACTAAATTTCACCATGATTTCCACAAGCTCTCCCAACTAACAGTATCAAAGGCCTTCATCATAGTGGCTGCTAGTGATGGAATACTATTGTGCTAAAAGGAAAAATGAACTGGAGGAATTCCATGAGAACTGGAACAACCTCTAGGAATTGATGCAAGGTGAAAGGAGTAGAACCAGGAGAACATTGTACACAGAGACTGAAACATTGTGGCACAATCAAATGTAATGGACTTCTCTACTGGCAGCAATGCAATGATCCATGACAATTCTGAGGGACTTATGAGAAAGAACACTATCCACATCCAGAGAAAGAACTGTGGAAGTAGAAACACAATAGCATTTGCTTGATCACAAGGTTCAGTGGGGATATGATTGGGGATCTAGACTCTAAATGATACATGTAAAACCCAGTGGAATTGCTAGTTGGCTCAGGGAGAGGGGAGAAAGAAGGGGAAGGAAGGAACATGAATCATGAAACCATGGAAAAAATATCCTAAATCAATTAATTAATTAATTAACTTTTTAAAAAAAATTTAAAAAAAGGCCTTGGTCAGGTTGATGGGCATTTTGAATAGACCTCTTTTCTGTTCCTAGTATTTCTCCTGTAGTCAGGTAACAAACACCATGTTGACCATTCCTTAGCCTTTTTTGTAGCCACACTGACTCTCAAGTAAATGATCACAAAGCAATTGTGGGGTACAACACCACATTTGCTCATCTAGGCCAGAACACTCATAAACATCAGAAGTGCTTTAATAAAAATGATGGGGAAATTCAGAAGCTGCTAAATGAAAAATGAGAATTCCACAGAATTTGTCAGAACAGTTTGTCTGCCTCTGAGAAGGTAGCATTTAACTCTATCAAAAATAACATGTAGGGGGTAATTAGGTGGCTCAGTGGATGTAGAGTTAGGCCTGGAAATAGGAGGTCCTAGGTTCAAATCTGGCCTGAGATACTTCCTACCTGTGTGACCCAGGACAAGTCACTTAACCCCCATTGCCTAGCCCTGAACATTCTTCTCATTGGAACTAATACATAGTATTTATTTTAAAACAGAAAGTAAAGTGTTTTTTTTAAAGTAAAGTATAAGCAAAGCTTAGAGAAATTCAAGATTATTGGCTCCGTCAGAAGGCAGATGAGATTCAGTTTTACACCAATAACAATAATCCTAAGCACTTCAATGATTGCCTGAAGACTATTTATGGGTCAAAGACCTCTGGTGCTCAGATGGAGTTACACTTATCAGAGATAAGGATGTGGTCTTGGAGTAGTAAGCTAAGTGCTACCATAGTATTTGTTTTTCTTTTCTTTTTTTATTTTATTTCTATTATCATGCAAAACACACTTCCATGTTGGTTTTTTTCACTCTGCCCTTCCTCACAAGTGTTTCACTTTTCTCCCCTCCCATCACTCACTCCCCTCCTTATCTTATTCCCCTCCTACTTCTCTATAGGGTAAGATAGGATTCTCTCCCTGGATGAGTATGGTTTGGTTGTATCTCTGAGTCAGTTAAGATAAGAATAAGGTTTGTATTATTATCCTATAATGCAAATTTTAAATTCTTTTTAGAGTAATTTTAGGATAAGAAACTTGGTACCCCCTCAAATCAAGAAAGTGAACTATTTGGAGAAGGAGTCATAAAGAAGCCTGCAGAAACCACGCACTGCACCAAAAGATCCAGAATGACCTTTGGGATGTTGTAAATTGAACTGTGGGGGATTGCACACATTTATTGTATGCCAAAGGGGACTGCCCCCAATTGGCTTTTTGTCAATGCACCTAGCAATCATTTGTTTTGTTCTCTTTCTCTTTTATTTCCCTCTTATCCCCCAATTTTTGTAATTTCCCCTCAGAAACTGCAATATTGCATGGACATCTAGTTCCAAATCTTTAGAGATATAAGTTGGTTAGGTATACTGATTCACTGGGAAAACTAGGCATGTAAATCTGGGAGATTTCTACATGCTCGTTTCCCAATGGAATCTCAGGGGGAATTGTATAATTAGAATTTTGCTCCCCAAAACTCTCTTTCCCAGCTTTCCATCTTCGTTCTCACGTTACATGCTCTCTTTTCCCCTTATCACAGCTGGGAAAGCTGGCTTTATGCCAGGCAGGAGAATCTACACATGTCGGTTAACTTTTTCTTAGATAATTAGGTTTGAACTTCTATTTCTTTTAGTTTATTTTCTTTCTTCTTCAAGTGATTGATAAACTTTTTAAAATATAATACTTGGAGTTATTGGATATTAATTTTAATCTTACAGGTTTAAGCATTGCCCATCACAACCCTCATCCTCCCTTCCACTATAATGGTTTTTCATGCCTCTTAGCTGAGATAATTTGCCCCATTCCATCTCTCCTTTCCTTTTCTCTCAGTGCAATCCTCCTTTTCACCCCTTGATTTTTTTTTTGTATATCAGCTTACTCCCATATCCTCTGTCTATGTATACTCCTCCGAACTGCTCTAATACTGATAAAAAATTTAAGAATTATAAATATCTTCTTTCCATGCAGGAATACATACAGCTTTACCTTACTGAGTTCCTTAAATTTTCTCTTTCTTACTTTCTTAGGTTTTTCTTGGGTTTTGTGTTTAGACATCAAATTTTCTGTTTAGGTCTGGTCTTTTCATCAGAAATCCCTGGAAGTCTTCTATTTTATTAACTTTTTTCCATCTTTTCCCCTAAAAGAATATACTTAGTTTTGCTGAATAGGTGATTCCGGGTTGTAAACCTAGATCTTTTACCTTCTGGAATATCATATTCCACATCTTCCAATCCTTTAATGCAGAGGCTGCTAAGTCCAATGTAATACTGACTCTAGCTCTATGATAATTGAATTGTTTCTTTTTGGCTGCTTGCAGTATTTTCTCCTTGATTTGGGTGCTCTTGAATTTAGCTTTAATATTCTGGGGACTTCTCATTCTTTACCACCACAAAAAGGAATGCTATAAATATTTTCGTACAAATAGGTCTTTTCCCCTTTATTTGGATATCCTTGGGATACGGACCTACTAGTGGTATTATAATATCAAAGGTAAGTACAGTTTTATATCCCTTTGGGCATAGCTCCAAATTGGTCTCCAAAAAGGTTAGATCAGTTCACAACTCCACCAATGATGCATTAGTGTCTCAATTTTGCCATATCCCCTTCAATATTTATCACTCTCTTTTACTGTAATTTTCCCTGCCCCCTTTTAATTCAACAATGAACATTTATTTTATCTATTTATTTTCTTATATTATCAATTCTTATACTTTTTAATATAACTATCCAGGGTCAAATTCCATTCAGAGTTCTTGACCAACAAAGTCACAGTGATACCTCTGAGACAAAATTTGCTTTCTGTGGGTAAGGATCTCTAGTTTCTCTTGTTTTATTACCCATTATTTATGCATTTGTTTATAATCTATAGACATCTAATGCTGCAGGTTTTATTGCCACTTCTTTTTTTTTAATGTTGTCTCATGACTCACTGGTCTTTTTTTTTATTCTTTTTTTTTAAAACACAGGTGAGTCAGAACAATGGCCTTTACCCAGAGGAGAAAAAAGGACAGAAACAACAAATAGGCTGACTGATGAATATCCATGAATAAAATCCCTGACTCCAATGGAATTCTGCCAATCCCTGTGTTTAGTCTTATCTACTTACCTTAGACTGGTACATTAGTAAAAGACACCAGATCCTTTTGTCTCTCTTATTATAAAACTGCATAGCTGCTACCAGCTCCGTTTTATCTAATAATCTCAGTAGAACTGACCTTCTGGACCCAGTTTTTTAGGCAGCTAAGCTACACAAAAGTGGTAACCCAAAGGGGAACAATGAAGTGAATCAAAGAAGGCATATATACATGTATCCTTTAGGTATTAATATGTCCATACAGTTTGTATATTATTCAATAAACCTCTTAATTAGCTTAAGGTGGCCATGACTGTGAATCTTTTCTTCAAAATCCTCAAATGACATATTTTCTTATCTTGATACTTGCTTCTCTCTATGGTATCAGATATGGTAGATCTGTATAGGGAGTTTTCTATCTCCTCCTCCATTTTCAGATCTATTTGTTAGAATGCAAATTAAATTTGTTACACTTATTGTTCTGATTATATAACACACTCTATTATTGATAACTTGATTCTACATTATGCATAGTAGATATTATACAAAGTATAGTAAATGGTCTGTGCCTTCTAAAAGTCTAAGATACTGATATGGGCAAATAAAGGAAATCCAAATAATTGTGTCAACATCCAAAAAATCCACAAATAGAGTAACAATGTACAAATATGTACCTATGATAAAATGGAGAGGAGTATGTTCATACAAAATGAAAAATTACTTCCACTTTACACATTCAATAAATATTCATTGAAAATATGTAATATTCACAGCACTATTTTTTATAAAGTAGGGAATACTGAAAGGCATATAAAGTGCTATATTCCTCAAAGAGCTTATAATCAAGTTGTGAGAAAAAGACATTTTTGGTTGTTGTTCAGTCATTTCAGTCATGTCCTACTGTTAATGACCCCATTTGGCATTTTCCTGGCAAAAATACTGGGTTTGCTATTTCCTTCTCCAGCTCATTTTACAGATGAAGAAACAGAGGCAAATGGGAATAAGTGATTTGCCCAGTGTCACATAGGTAATAAGTGTCTGAGGCCCAATTTGAACTTGGGAAGATGAATCTTCCTGACTCCAGATCCAAGACTCTATCTACTGTACCACTTAGCTACCAAGAATAAGGCATAAATATGTGAAACATTGAAATAACAATAATATAGCGTTGGATTAAGTGCCAATATGGGTAGTACACATAAAGCCCTATTAAAAATATACATGTGTATATATATTTTTTTCATATATATATAATGTATAAGTTCACTTATAAGAATTTGAACCCTAAAAGAATTTAAAAACAGTGAGAGAGTTACATGGGATAGAGCAGTTGGAAAAAGATTCATAAAAGAGGTAAAAATTATTTCTCATATTAGATTGTATACTTCCAGAGAATAGGGACTATATCATCCTTTCTTTATATCTCTAGCACCTAGCACAATGTTTTGAACTTAGGTACTTCTAAGCTTTAATGGGTGTATGAATTCATCTTTGTGATGACTCTTTCTAATCCTGCAGAATGCATCCATAACTTCTTATCCTGGTCAACCCTGTGTAATTTCCTAAATTCAATTAGTCAAATCAGTATGTATCCATTTATTGTCTAACTTTAGTAGCTATCCAAGACACACATATGTGCTCTATGGGTTTTTTTAAATCTAATTTTATTTAATAGTATGGATAACAGATATTCTTCATCTATTTAGTTTTCCTTGTGTGGAGCGTGTGTGGATAGTTTAAACTAAACTCTTTTGAGTGATTATAATATTCATTTAGAAGGCTCTAAAATTTTATCAATAGTCTAAAATTCCTGTCTAGGAAAATGGTATCAAATTGATTTTCTTACGGTAGTATTTTGATAAATAAAACCTTTACTTTTCTATTCTTTACTTCCAACATCTCCAGTACTTTCTACTCCAGCCAAAATTATCTAATTATCATTTCCTAAACTCATCTTACTTACTTCCATATCTGTGCCTTTACTAAAATCAATCCTTCCACTTAGAATACCCTTCCTTTTCAAATATGCCCATCAAAATAATATTCATTCTTCAAAGCCTGGAGGTCAAATGCCACCACATCTAAGTCTTTTTTTTAAAAAATACACTTTTCTTGAAATATATTTCCCATAGTATCCTTTCAATAACACCCTCCTACAGAGTAATTTCTTATTTTCTAAAATTATATTTCATTAAATATTTCCTAATAACACGTAAGCAAAAATCTGTAGGAATGATCTTTTAAAAATTTTGAGTTGTAGATTTTTCTTTCCCTCCAACCCCTCCCCCCTCCTTGAGAAGAAAAGCAATTTGATATCAATTATACATCACATAAAATATATTTCTATATCAGACATGTTACAAAAGAAAACAAAACAATAAAAATAAAGTTTAAAAAGTATGCTTGAATTTATATCTAGAGTTCATGAGTTCTCTCTCTTAAGGTAGATAACATTTTTCCTTGTGTGTCCCTTTAGCATTGTCTCAGATTATTATCTTGATCATAGTAACCAGCTCTTTCACATTTGACCATCCTTACAATATTTCAGCTACTGTATACAGTGTTCTGATTCTGTTCACTTCACTTTGCAACAGTTCATGTGAGTCTTCCCAGAGTTTTCTGAAACCATCCTTGTCATTATTCCTTAAAACACAATAGTATACCATCACAGTCATATACCACAATTTATGGGCATCCCTTCAATTTCCAAATCTTTGCCATCACACAAAGAGCTGCTATAAATATGTTTGTGCAAATTGGTTCTTTTCCCTTTTCTTTCACCTTTTTGGGATACAGACCTCATAGTAATATTACTGGGTCATATGCACAGTTTCATAGTTCTTTGGATAAAATTCCAAATTGTTCTTTAAAATGGTTGGACAAGTTTACTACTCCAATATGAGTACATTAGTGTCCCAGTTTTTCAATATCCCCTCCAGTATTTGTCATTTCTCTTTTCTATCACGTTAGCCAATCTAATAGGTATGAAGCAGTATCTCAGAGCTATTGAAATTTACGTTGCTCTAATGAGTAGTGATTCAGAGCATTTTTTCATGTGACTATTGATAGCTTTGATTTCTTCTTCTGAAAACTTCCTGTTCATATCCTTTGACCATTTATCAGCTGGGGAATAAGAGCCATTCCTTAAAATCAAGATTTTTTTTTTAAGAAGTAAAAAGTTTAGCCAAACTATTAAAAAAGTCTAACATTATATGCAGTATTAGAGGAAGATATTTTCTCATCTTATTTGAGGCTGTTTGATCAGCATAATTTTGCATCATTTCGTTTTATTTTTTCTTCTTTTTCATCCCACTTATATTATTGTGTCATACTGCAGGATAAGAATCCAGCTCTTCCTTACCCAATGGTGCTCTATCCACCAGGTCACACTGCTTTATATCAGTTACACACCTATCTAATTTCTTATTTTTATGAACATTATTTAGATTCATGTTATCCTTAAAAAAAAATAAAGGAAACAGGCTAGTTTTCACAAACAATTTTCTACAACAGTCCATAATTCAGTCATATAATTGACTGAAATAATTTGTTCATTATTTTTTTCAAATCCTTACCTTCTGTCTTAGAATCTATACTAAGTATCAGTTCCAAGGCAAAAGAGCAGTAAGGACTAGGAACTTGGGGCTAAATGACTTGTGTAAGATTTAAATCAATGTCCAGTACTCCAAGTATTATATTTTATAAAGTTTATTAATAATCACTTGAAGTAAAGGAATAAAAAGGTAATTATCTAACAAAATATAAGGCCACATGAATAGATTCTCTTGCCTCTCATCTCATACCACAACAAGATCACAGGAAGAAAGAGCAATGAGGTGGGGCTACACCAAATTTATATTCTCCCTAAGTCAACACATAACGTGAGAAGGAACATGGGATGCTGGAAATCGTAGTACTATGGTACAGAAATTAATTACACACTTGCCCAGGGTCACATAGATAAGAAGTATTTGAGGCCATATTTGAATGCAGGACCTTCTGTCTCTAGGCCTGGCTCTCTATCTCCTGAGCCACCTAGCTGCCCCATCATATAGTCTTTCAAACAGTCCATATAGGGGGAAAAAATGAATGAAAAATTACTGTTATCTACATCGGTGATGGTGAATCTTTTAGAGACCAAGTGCCCAAACTGCACCCTCACACTGGATGTAAGCTGCCCCCTTACCCCAGATGGGGGAAGGAAGAAGTGCTTCCATCAGGCTTCTGGACAGAGGGGCAGGTGATGAGAGAATGGAAGCAGCCCCCAACCCTGGCATTTGTGCTATAGGTTCACCAACATGGATCCAGACTGATATGAAGGCATATGATAGAGGTTTTCATAGCATAATCTTCATCTTGAAGATCCAAAAGAGATGCACAGTGATTTGTAATGTAAGATCTAAATCATTTCAGGGGAGCAAGATAAGCAGTGCCTACAGCTACTCTAAATATCTTGTATGTACCTACTTATTCATGAATTATCTCTCCCATTAGAATGTAGGTTACTGAAGGGTAGGGGCTCTTTTTTTTATGTTTCTTTGTATTTTCAGAGCTCAGCACATACTAAGTATTTAACAAAAAGCTTTTTTGATTGATTCATTCATTCATTGTTTATAAGTGAGACATTTAAAGAGAGAGTGACTATGTTTTACAGACAAGTCACCAAAATATTCCTGAGAAACATTCCAAGAACTTGCAGGAGAAAATATCAGAAAGAATGGGAAAGGGGGCAGCTGGGTAGCTCAGTGTATTGAGAGCCAGGCCTAGAGACGGGAGGTCCCAGGTTCAAATCTGGCCTCAGCCACTTCCCAGCTGTGTGACCTTGGGCAAGTCACTTGACCCCCATTGCCTACCCTTACCACTCTTCTGACTTGGAGCCAATACGCGGTATTGACTCCAAGATGGAAGGTAAGGGCTTAAAAAAAAAAAAAAAAAAGAATGGGAAAGACCTGAACATGTGGGTAGGTACTATGGAAGGACCAATAGATAGTGAGAAAGTGGTTTGATTTAAAACTCCCAAGTAAGGAGATGTGGCAAAATTGGGATGTTAATGCATTGCTGGTGGAGTTGTGAACTGATCCAACCATTCTGGATGGCAATTTGGAACTATGCTCAAAGGGCTTTGAAAGACTATCTGCCTTTTGATCCAGCCATAGCACTGCTTGGATTATACTCCAGAGAGAAAATAAGGAAAAAGACTTGTACAAAAATATTTATAGCTGCTCTCTTTGTGGTGGCAAAAAACTGGAAAATTAGGGGATGCCCTTCAATTGGGGAATGGCTAAACAAATTGTGGTATATGTTGGTGATGACCTCCAGGAATTGATGCAGAGTGAAAGGAGCAGAACCAGGAGAACATTGTACACAGAGACCGATACACTGTGGTACAATCAAACATAATGGACTTCTCTACCAGCAGCAATGCAAGGATCCAGAGCAATGCTAAGGGACTTATGAGAAAGAAAACTAGTCACATTCAGAGGAAGAACTGTGGGAGGAGAAACACAGAAGAAAAACAACTGCTTGAACACATGGGCTGATGGGGATAATATTGGGGAGGTAGACACTAAGTGATAACTCTAGTCCAAATATGAATAATATGGAATTAGGCCTTGATCAATGATACATGTAAAACCCAGTGGAATTGTGCATCAGCTAAGGGGGGTTAAGGGAGTTTGGGAGAGAGGGAAAAAACATGAAATATGTAACTATGGGAAAATATTCAAAATAAAAAAATTTTTTAATAAAAAAATAAAACTCCCAAGTAGCAGACAGCCATCCATCCCTAGCAAGAACTGTAACTTCAGCTTCCCCCCAATTCAGTTTTCTTATATCTGGTCATTCTCAACTATTCCTAAAAGTCATTATGCTAAGAGGTTATCTACCATAAACTTCAATCTGAACAATGGTAAACATTTTGGAGGGCATATATTTTCCTGTTTTATGCTTTTTGATATTAACAATTAGAGAGCTATTATAAAAGATTTCTCTCATATTTTTCAAGGAATCTTGTAGGATCATTATATATGCATAGAGACACCTTACTGGCCAAAAGCCCTTAAACCTACATTTTAATCTACCAAATCCTATAATTGTTCATCACCAAACCTCAACCCTCAATTAATCCCCACCATTTTTTTCTCCCTTCCTACTCATGTGGCTGAATAGTACAGGAGGAAGTTGCATAACCTCATCGACTTAGTTTACTATAGATTTATTAAAAAATCATCACCAGGCTTTTATTGCTGCAAGGCAGCAGCATGATCCTATTTAGTGCGGCCTATACTGACATATATGGCCATTCCTCGAAGCATCCATAGATATTCCTTGCTTGAACAGAGGCAGGAGCAGCCATCTTAATTAACCACCCAGTTAGAGCAAAGTAGATATACTAATATGATAATCCTTCCACTCCATCACTCCATTTTCTTCCAAGCAAAAGTGAGGCAGAAGTACCTGAGAGCCAGGTGAGGGCAGGGCAGCTAATTCTATCCCTGCACCTGGCCATGCCAACTGGGAACAAATGGCTGCTCCTGCCTCTGTTTTTCTCATCTTATATGATGATTACCCCAAGAGAGAGAAGTGTCTAGACAACTTTAAAAGTCCCCAAAGGTCTGAAGATTCTGAGAGTTTGGGGGTGGCAGCTACGGTATCCTTGAAGTGGCAGTGACTAAGATCAGTTAAAAACATTTGATTCAAGATTAGAGATACAATCTGGGAGCAAACATTGATAAGGAAAGATAGTCATCAAAGGAAAAAGTAGTTTCTAAGAGCATTCCTTCCCACTCTCCATCATGGCCTGGAAAAGTTCAAGAGTAATTCAAGTCAAAGGAGTCAAAACACTTCTGTTCAAATCCCAATTCATCCCCTTTGTGTAATCATAGTCAAGTCCCTAATCCTCCCTGAGCCACTATTTTCTCATCTGTAAAATGAAGGGGTTATTGAAATGGCTCTACAGTTCCTTCTAACTCTAGATCTATTGATGCAATAAAAGTGAAGATAGCTAGAATCCAGCCAAGTCCAGCACCAGTGTGAGATATTATGAAGGAAAAAAAAAATCCAATGTTAGAAATTGGGAGGTATCCCTCTGTCCCATGTATTCTCTACATGTGGCTCTTACTACTTTTATATTTCAGTTTAAGCTCACTTTCCCCATGGATATTATATATATGTATTTGAAAAGCAAGTCCTAAATTTTAAGGTGAATGTTTTATACCAACTAATTTAACCATATCCAATTACCAAATGCCTTATTTGAAAGCTAAGTCTCCTGGCTGATTTGTATGGGAATCACATTGGAGGGGACTTAAACATTCTAGGAGTATCGCTCCACAGAGTATTTTGAACCTTGGGGTATATACCCTCCTGGAAGGTCTCTTCTGGGCATCTAATGTATGAGTGTGAGTTTAAGGGAGTATCCCAGAAGATATACTACATTTAATTGACTATCACGTCTCCATAGTAGCTATTTCAAACCTTTTTCTTCCCATCAGGCCCCTTCTCTGTTCCTATCAGCAAAGGACCTCACCTCATATATCACTGAGAAAATAGAGGCCATTCACTATGATCTCCTCTCCTTATCTATATTTCAACTCATGTTATCTACTATCTTTTTTTCCTTTATTCCAGTCTTGACAAAGAGGTAGTCCTTCTTGCTAAGGACAAATCTTCTGTTTGGTCTCCTGATCACTCCCCCAGCAGATTTACTCTGTAATCATCCCTTCTTGACATGTAGCTTTTTAATATTTTCTAGGCCCTGTTTGAGAATATTACTTTATTATTAATTTATTGATCATATTTACAATTAATTGATTTTGCTCTGCAACTGCTTTTTGTCTTGTAACTTATTAAGTTATGGTTCTTTGTTTCTGAACTTGGTTCAGAGATTAAGCTGGCTGGTAGTGGGTAAATATAAAAATCCAACTCTTCTGTTAATCACTGATCAATTCTTGCCTCAAGTAATATAACTTACCTTGGGGGATGTGGCATAAATAGAAGGAAGTTAGGCCTAATATCTTTACGACACCAAGCTGCTCTTAAAGATGTCTCATTTGCCATCCAAAAATCTGGGTCACTATCTCACCCCTGTATTAAAATCATGATCACTTCTTAGTATCATAAGAGAAGAAAGAGGATCATTGTTAGCCCCATTACCAAACTTCCAACCAAATCTTGTTGTTCCTTGCACCTCAGTTCTATAACCAATCATGTTGGCTTCAATCCCTTGATGTTATCTATCCTATTCTATTCTTCATTCTGTACTCCCTAAAACTTATAAAAGGGGAACTGCTCTTTTGCTTAGAGTCTTTGGCATAAATGAAAGCAAGTCATGGACCCATTTATTAACAGGCAGAATGTTATCTTGCTTGGAGCATTGCCTTAGTTTATCCTTTTGTTGAATTCAAATGGTAATACCTTTATGTATTGTCTTCCCCCCATTAGAATGTAAGTTCCTTGAGGATAGGAACTGATCTCTTGATTCAATTTCTATTCCTTGTGCCTGACACAAAGACAATACTTATTAACTGATCTATCTCTTCCTCTTACTTTCTACTACCATTACCACCATAAAGTTTCCCTCTCAGAGGCCTAATTTTTTCTCTCCTTCTAGCTTCAACTGATAAACTGTTGACATTCCTCCAGCTATTTGAACCTTGACTGCACAGCTAATCATGTTGTTCTATTATTTAGAGAAATTAAAGAGGTTTTATACCTCATAAAGCTAAGGGGCATGGGCATATCCTTTTTTACACATTAAAACCTCTTTATGTATGATCACCCTTTTACCTACTATCTTAGCCTTCCTTCTCCCAGAATATAAGGGCTCTTGAAATTGTCGAACAGTTTCTCGGGGACACTGAACATGTTTTCAGAGTCCTCTAGTTGTTCTTCAGAGGTCTTCCTAATACAAGAAGAAAGAAAATTAGAATAATGTAAGAGTTTGGCCTTGGAGTTAAAAAAGAAGCAGGGCAGAGCCTAATAGAGTTTTGTTAAGAGAACTTGATGGTCATAGCAAATACTCTTTTTCAACAACCCAAAAGGTGGCTCTATACATGGATATCACCATATGGTCAATGTGGATGTCATAGTGATTATATACTTTGCAAGCAAAGGTAGAAAAGCTCTATATAGTCAGTTAAAACAAGACCTGAGGTTGACTGTAGCCAGATCATGAACTTCTTATTGCAAAATTCAAACTTAAGCTGAAGAAAGTAGGGAATATTATCAGATCATATATTTATAATCTAAATAACAACTCTTATGAATGTGAAGTGAAAATGTTGAATAGATTTAAGGGATTAAGTCTGGTAGATAAGAGTATCTAAGAACCATGGAGGGGGTTGGCAATTTTGTACAGCAGGAAGCAACAATAAACATCTCAGAGAAAAAAGAAAAGCAAGAAAGCAAAATGGCTGTCTAGAAAATAGCAAAGAAAGATAATAAGGTTTTCTTAAATTAGTAATGCAAATTAATAGAAGAAAATAGATTGGGAAAGACTAGAGATTTCTTCAAGAAAATTGGAAATATCAAGGGAACTTTTCATGCAAAAAACCTGCACGATAAAAGACAAAATGATTACAACTTAGCAGAAGTTGAAGAGATTAAAAAGAGGTGGCAAGAATGCAGAGAAAAGGGGCTATAAGATGGCTTAATCAATAAAAAGCCAACCCTGGAGATGAAAGGTCCCATATTCAAATCTGGTCTCAGATAAGGTCTAGCTGTATGACCCTAGGCAAGTCACTTAACCCCAATTGCCTAGCCCTTATGGCTCTTCTGCCTTGGAACTGATACTTAGAATTGATTCTAAGACAGACAGTAAGGGTTAAAAATCTTAATATCACTGATAACCACAAAGGTATGGTTACTGATTTTGAACCAAACATCCTGGAGAATAATCTCGGCTAAGCTATTTAAAATACTAAAAGATGATGCTGTTAAAAGTGTTGTACTTAATATGCCAGCAAATTTCAAAAACTCAGCAGTGGTCATTGGATTGGAAAAGATCAATTTATATCCCAATCCCAAAGAAGGACAATGTCAAAAAATGTTCAAATTACTGAACAATTGCCCTAGTTTCACATGCCAACAAGGTTATCCTTAGGATTCTCTGCAAACTACACATCAGCAATATGTGAATGAAGAATTACCAGAACAGGCTGATTTTCTAAGAGGCAGAGGAAGTAGAGACCAAATTGCCAACATTTGCTAAACTATGGAGAAAACAAAGGCGTTCCAGAAAAACATCTACTTCTGATTTAATGACTATGCTAAAGCCTTTGTATGAATCACATCAAAATCTGGCAAATTCTCAAAGAGACAGGAGTACCAGATCATCTTGCTTATCTCCTGAGGAAAATGTATGTGGGTCAAGAAATAACAGTATGTAACATGGAAAAAACTGATTGGTTTAAGATTATGTAGTGCTTAGAATTTTCCTCAGGGGGATGTGTGTTAAGTTTTTTAAAATTCGATAATGTGAAAATATATGTATATTTAACTCTTTTAGGAGTAATTTCAGGGGGAAATGTATAATTCTTAGAAGGAAATGTATGTTTTATAATCTATAATGTAAATTCTTTTGAGAATAATTTCAGGATAAGGATCTTGCCATCTCCCCATAATCCAGACAACGAACCTGTTTGGAGGCACCAAAAAGATGCCTAAAGACCCTTCACTGGACCATGAAGATCAGAATTGAACTTTGGGTGCAGTTGATTTGAACTATGGGGAGTTGAACGAGTTGGATGCATTTGTTTTGAATGTACACTATTATGCCAATAGGGGACTGCCCCCAAATTGGTTTTTTGTCAATGCGGCTAGTTTTATCCATTTGTTTATCCATTTCTTTTATCCCCCAAATTCCTAAAATTTAGAAGTTGTCTATGTTTACAGATCCAGCGAAGAAAAAGGGCCAACCTTTTTTTGCCGGATCTCAGGGGGAAATGTATGTTTAGAATCGGGAGATACCATTTAAAAGTATGTTACAAACTTCCTGTGGACATGTGGGAAACTTACAGACTACATCCCCCATGATCCAATGGGTTTTCTGGTTTCCGGTTTTGGGCATGGGGACGTCAGACGTCCCCACGTATGGGGCAGTTTAAATTCGGAGGAGGGCCTAGAGAAGGCCTCTTGGTTACCTGGCTGGCATATGAGAGAGTCAGGATGGGCACTGGCAATAAATTTAAAAGATAGTCAAGCATGGTCATATATATATCTCACCAACAAGGCCATGGCTATTAAAACATTAATTTCTCTTATTTTATCAGGCTTTATCATTTTTAATCGTAACAATTAGAAAAGGAATATGACAAGCCTATACATCATCACCTTATTTATTTAACTCCTAAGCAGAGTACTATATGTGAAATGTCAGGCTGGATGAATCAAAAGCCAGAATTAATCTCAGATGTGCAGACAATACCACTGTGATTGCAGAGAGTAAAGAATGATTAAGAAGCTTCTTGATAAAGGTGAAAGAAGAGAGTATAAAAGCTAACTTGAAGCTTAACATTAAAAAAAAAACAAAAAAAAAACCTAGCATCTTGACAACTGGTACCATCACTTCCAGGCAGAGAGGGAGAAAAAATGGAAGCAGAATGAGATTTTATATTCTTGGGATCAAAAATCACTCCAGATGGTGACTGTAAACAGGGAATTAAAAAAAAGAAAAAAAAAGAAAAGCTATAGAAAATCTAGATAGCGAACTAAAAAAAGCAGACTTATATAGTCAAAGCTATGGTTTTTCTAGTCCCAATATGTGGCTATGAGAGGTAGAATGTAAGGAAAGCTAAGCGCTGCAGATTGGCCATTTTAAAATTGTGTTGGAGAAGTCTTTTGAGAGTCCCTAGGACAGCAAAGAGATAAAATCAGTCAATATTTAAAGAAATTAATTTAGACTATTTCCTGGAAGGTCAAATACTGAAACTAAAGCTTTGTTAACTTAGAAAAAACGCAGAACTATTAAATAGTCATAAAACCACTCTTTAATCAAGGGAAAGGGGGATGAGGGCTACTTGGCCTCTTATGCAGAGCTGCGCCTTGTGCAGAGTCTAAAGGAACACTGCTTCACTCTGCTCCCAGATCCCCCTGGGAGTGACACCATGCTAGATGACCACTCCTAGGGACAAAGGAAATTGGGGAACTTATATACCATTTGGGAAGATCTAGGGGCCAGGAGAGATGATTGACATTATACTGACAGGATACAATCAAGCTAGAGAAAGGGATCATAGCTAGAGGCTAGGGTGTAGGGGAAGGGGCTACTTACACAATGGATTACTAAAGGATAGTTCCTGCCCAGGTGTGCCTTCCTGGGACAGGGTCTCTGATACAATGGGCAAGACTACCTAGGACAAAAGGGTATTTAGCATTTACCCTGGGGTCCATTATTCAGTCTGCAACTGCTAGCCTGAGATTCCCTTCAGGGTGGATTCCCATGGGAACAGGGAACAAGCACAAGCTTTGGGGGTCTCCAACCTACAAACTATTTCTAAACTTGGGTTTCATCATATCTCACTAAGCTACAAGTTTGGGAACTCTAGATTCCATGTCGACAGCTTAAATACTTTTGACTACATAATGAGAAGACAGGACTAATTGGAAAAGACTCTGATGCTGAGGAAATATTGAAGGCAAAAGGAAAAGGGGATGGCAGAGGATGAGATGGGTAGACAGTGTCATGAAAGCAATGAACTTAAGACTGGACAGACTTGGGAGATAGTAGAGGATAGAAGGACCTGGCATGTAGAATGAACAAGAGTAACAACATAAGGGGCACACTAAAAAAAAAAAAAAAAAAGATGTGAGTATAAGCCTCTAAAGACTGCATAACCTATTTGCATATAAAAGGATCAGGAAACTAACTCTAACAGAAGATTTTCAGAGGAAATGCATTTTTGTTTTTGGGAATGAATATGTCTTGTTAATAGCATCATTGCCCATACTTAAAAGCAACTTGAGAAGTCCAGCAAAGCCTCGTTGAGCTGGCAAAAAGAGGAGAGAGACTGATATGCAGAGCCAGGACCTTGCTACTTAGAAGATGGCAGGCATCATCTGAGACTCTGAGGTAGTGGATTAATGGAGGCTCTGCTGATCCCTTGGTAAGAATTCCTACTGCAGAAAAAAGCATGGCAGTACCCTATGTCAAACTTTCAGTAGAGACAGAAGTTGAAAAGGTGTGTGAAGATTAAAATTAATATTCAATAACTAAGTATTATACTTTAAAAGTTTTATTAATAATAACTAAAGTAAAAAGCTACCTAAACCACCCAGCCTGCTCACAAAAGAAAAAAGAGGAAGAGAGAGAGGTGGAGCATCAGAACTTATACAAATGTAACCACACGACGTGGTAGAGAGATTAAAAGGAATTTTGGGAAATATTAAGGGACTTCTGGGGGATAAAGTCCAAGGGTTCAAAATCTCCATTTATACAGGTGATAGTGACTATAGCCATCCAGTGAAGTAACATCTAGTAGAGACTGTGAGACTAGCACTATAGGGAGAAGCATGAGGATCTCAGCTGACACAAACTCATTTGTAAATTTAAAAAAGCTCCAATAACCTCAACTGCAAAGTGGGAAGATTTATTAAAAGATGAAAAACAAAAACAAAAAATGGAGGGTTGATCAAGTAACACAAGACTATTTGAGTCTCCTAATACACTTAATTTCATTAAGGGTGTTTGAGCTTTAAGCTGTTCATTTGTAATTTGCATATAAAGGGTCAGGACAAGCAGCTGAGGAAAAGCCTTGACTAGAAATCAGCACACTACTGACAGACCAGCCAAAGCTAGCTCAACACCCTCAAACCTTTTTTTGAATGGCTTAGGGTTTTGCATTTTTAAATGGTTGAAACAAAATCAAAGAAAGTAAAATTTTATGACATGAAAATTTTCATGAAATTCTAATTCCAGTGTCCAACTTTTAAGGGAACATAGTCATGCTTATTAATTTACTCATTACCTATGCCTACAATGGCAGTGTTTGTGAGAACGACCCATGTAGGGCACTCTCATTGCTTTGAACTACTCACTGTTCAATGCCCAACAAATCTCAGTGACAAAGTTAAAGTGTTTTGTTTGATATTATAATCTAGTGTTTAGAATACCATGTATATGTCCATACAACATTTTATTATTTTTTTATTACCAATACATACCATTATCTCAAAATAAAAAAAAGAGTAAAAAAAAGTTTGGTTATGATTTTTTGTGCTCAGGGTCAACAATGTAATTTTTCCGAATGAGAAGAACTTCCTTCAACCTCTACTAACAAACACTGAATGGTTTTGGAAATTAGCTTTTGTTATAGATTTGATAATGATACTTAAAGTGTTATAAAATTGTGTATACTTTTGACCTAGTAACACCACCATTAGATTTATTTCCTAAAGTGATTAAAGAAAAAGGAAAAGAAATGTTAACTTGGAAATAACACAGAACTACTAAAGCTGTCAGCAAAAAACAAGTCTTTAATCAGGAAAGAGATAGGTCCAAATCAGCCACTATCACTGAGCCAAGTGCCAAGATACCACACAGTCCCAACCCTGGGACTCTGGGAACAGTATCTCTGAGAGGATCACCAAGCTAGATGATTCTCCAAAGAATAATAGAACTTGGGAATCTTTTATACCTTTTGGGGAACTTGGTACAGCAAACACACATTGACAGGTTGAAAGCAGGCTTGGGAAAGAGGCTACAGTCAGCAGCTGGGGTATTAGGGAGTGGTCTACTACAATGAATACAAAAAAAAAGGGTCTAATCAAGAGCTGGGCTTCCTGGGAGAGGACTTAACTTTGACTGTATCCATTAGTCCCACCCAAACTGGAGTCACCAAACACTTCAAAGTCTATTGTTTAGTCTGAAACAGGTGTGTCTGGGACTTCCCACTGGGTGAGTTCTCAGGGGGCAGAGGCAAACTTGAAACTTACAAAAAACCCAGTTGACAGAAACTATATGTTAAAAAATATTTATAGCAGCTTTTTTTGTGGTGGCAAAAAACTGGAAACTGAAAAGATATCCACCTGATGGGGGATGGCTGAACAAACTGTGGTATATAATTGTAATAGAATACTATTGTACCATATAAAATGCCACCAAGATGATGACAAAAATACCTGAAAAGACTTACGTGAAATGATGAAAGTGAATTGAGCAGAACTAAGAGAATATTGTACACAGTAACAACAATAATGCATGAATATTTTCAAGTGAATGACAATTTTTATCAATAAGGCAAAAATCCAAGACAACTCCAAGGGATTCATGAAGAAAAAGGATATCCATCACCATAGAAGGAACAAAGTCTGAATGTAGATTGAAACATACTATTCTTCATTTTATTGCTTCCATGAATTTTTCTCTCACATAGCAATATGTGTTATATTTCACAAGACAAACAGGGAAATATTTATCATATAATAATATACATACAACCTATATTATACCACCTATCTTCTTGGAGGAGGGAGGAGAGAAAAAGAATAAGATATAGATTTTGAATACAGCTAATGTGAGAATTTGTTTATCTCAGATAAACATTATAATTTATTACTTATTTATAATATATAATATAGAACATGCTACATATTATATTGTGTTATATACCAAAAAAATTAATGACAAAAAAGTTCAACCGAGAATTACAAGGCAAAACAGGACTTACATAGGAAACATAGTAACAGTATTCAATTTGATGACAACTTATATTTGAATCATAAGTAATGTCAAGCTGCTTTATACACTTCCTAGGCTGGTGATGACAAACCTTTTAGAGAAGGAGTGCCAGGCCCCAGCCCAACCCCATTCCCCAGACCATGTGCTGTCCCCCTTCCCCTAGTGCTGTGGGCCCATCCCACCCCCTTATACCACCCCCTTATCCCATACAGGGGAGGGAGGAAGTGCTCCCAGTGGGCTGCAGGGCAGAGGTGTGGATGATGTGAGGAATGTCCTCAGTGAGTATAGAGAGAGGGAAGGGGTGGCCAGAGCTCTCTGCTCCCCTCCAGCTCTGCCCGCTGTGAGGCACCCAACTTACCCCTTGTGCATTCTCATTGGCTGCTGGGCAGAGGGGCAAGGATGTGAAAAAATGTCTTCAGACATGGTGGAGAGGGGGAGGGGAGCAGCTCTGCTGGAGTCCCTCTGCTATTCTAGTAATAAACCCTGGGGGGGGGGGGGGCGGGAATGCATCTGTGTGCCCACAGAGAGTGTTCTTTGTGCCATCTTTGGCACCTGTGCCATAGGATTGCCATCACTGTCTTAGGCCAGTAAAAGTTAAGAGATAAAGTGTGATTTCCATTGCCACATAAACCTGAGGTAGATATATTTTTTGAAGGACAGTTAGGTTGTGTAGCAAATAGTTTTGGGCCTGAAGTCAGGAAGACTCATCTTCCTGAATTCAAAACCAGCCTCAGACACCTACTAGGTATGTGACCCAGGACAAGTCAGTTAACTCTACCTTAGTTCCTCATCTGGAAAATGAGCTGGGAAAGGAAATGCCAGGACACTCCAGTGTCTTTGCCAAGAAAACCCCAAATGGGGTCCACTAAAAGTCAGACATGACTGAAAAATAACTGAAAATATTTTTCTGAGCTGAAATTACAGTTTAAACACAAATTTTCAGGCCTACATTTAAGTGCAAAAGAAATTTCTATATTTCAAAATCCATTTAACTCTGGAATTGAGAAGTTTCCATATAACATTCAATTGGAAGTAATTAATATGCAATGTAATGATATACAAAAAGGCAAATATCAAGAAGAATCAAATAAAATTCTTTAATTCCTTTCCAAGGGATGAATATGCTGCATTAAAATTATGTGCTCATGTTTGGTTTCAATATTTGGCAGTATCTATCTCTATGAAACAACATTTTCAAAGATGTAATTTTTAAAATATCATTACAGGTCAACAGATAGACATTTTAAATCTATTTTAATGATAGGAAATAGTAATTTTAAACTCAAGTGAAATGTCATTCCGTAAAAAAGAATTCTATTCTTCTCACTAGAAGACCTCCTTACGAAAGAAAGAGAACCTAATTATTATTATATTTTGAATTTTATCAATAAAATAATTGTGGAATTTTGTTTTCTCTATTGGTATATAAGTACCTACATGATATCCTCAAATTTGCCTGTTGGTCCACAAAGCATAAAATATTTGTTATCTTACCCTTTACCGAAAAAGTTTGCTGACTCATACGTAGTTTTGATAATAAACTTATCCTTCTTTGCAGATATATCAATGTCTCTTATCTACCCATTCATTTACCTGGGCCAAGACCACCAGCTATGTGCTCAAAAACAAAGAACAGTGAGCCATTTGAGAAGAGAGCCAGATAGGAAGGAGACTGAGTTCTCATGGAGGACTACTTATTTGTTCCTTACCTCTCCTTAGGGCAGGGGTCGACAACATATGGCTCTCGAGCCATGGCTTTTTTGAGAGCCAGATATGGCTCTTTCTGCAGGAGCCATAAAGTCAATTTTTTTCAGGTGCTGTTACAGGAGTGCACACTGTGAGCACTGTATGGCTCTCACGAAATTACATTTTTAAAAATGTGGCATTTATGGCTCTCATGGCCAAAAAGGTTGCTGACCCCTGCCCTAGGGGTTGGGGAAAGAAGAGATTTCTCTTCACACTACCATTGCCAATGATATCTTGCAGAAGCACATGGCCATAAGAGAGTGAGCTAGTCTACGGAGATTCCACACGAGGGGCCCAAATGTGGGGAATATGTGTAGAAGAGCAGCTTATATCTTTGGAGTTGTAGGATTCCAAATATCTTTTCATTAAGCTCATAGTTTTCATAGCTTCTAGTTTCTGGACAAATTAAAATTCTTGATCAAGGATAATTGGTCTCTTTCAGATACAACCAGCCACCTTGGTTCTTTTCCCTTAGAGCAGTTTTGGGCAAACTATGGCTTGCGGGCCAGATGTGGCCCCCTGAAATGTTCTATATGGCCAGCCACGCAACATTTTCCTAATCCGACTAATACAATGAGTAGGATACAATACAATGAAACTTTGAAAGAGTTGCCTTAGAAACAGACTGACAGATGAGCATTTCCTTTCCTTTGGCCCCCTCTTTAAAAAATTTGCCCATCACTGCCTTAGAGTCTTCACCCTGAGGCTTGGTCATCTTTCAAGCAGCCGGATTCCAACTTTAGGTACAAAGCTTTATTTCTTTAAACTTTTTCTTCACAGAAGATTGAAGTTCAGTAACTTATTTCATTGAATTTTCTTTCCCCATTCCTTGAGACACAAGGAGAAAGACTACTTACTCCATAACTGACTTGTCTTTTCAATGGATTCATCATGGTAGGTTCTCCCAAGTAAAAATTTTCAGTATCTTCTGTTTTCCAATGTAAATAAGTAGGATGAGAAAGGATACCAAAAACATTTAGAAGAGGCAATCTTCAGTTATTACACAAAGTTTCATATGCAGATAAATTCTCAAAGTCTGATACTTTTAGTTTCATCAAACACCTTAAGGAATACAATTAGTCAGGGATCTTCTAATCAACCTTCTCTCAGTTGCCATTAGTCTCAAAGATTTATGTAAATGTCAAGAGTCACCTAAAAGTCTTGAATATTTGAGATTTCCTCTTTGCTTTCACCTCTAACCAATTTAATCCATCAAGCTTTTATTAAGCATCTACTACATGCCAAGCAGTATGTTAGGCCCTGGAGAAGACAATGAAAAAGTCTTTGCTGTTAATGAATGTGTATTTCATTGTAAGAAATATGGCTAAGTATATGCATAATTATTTGAGTTCTGAGAGAGTATTGAAAATATCAAGAAAGGGAACAGGAGACTTTATAGGAGCTGAGCCTTGATGGAAATCAGAGGTTCTAAAAAATTAAGACAAGGAAGGAAAAAAGGCAAAGAGAACTGCCTGCACAAAGGGCAAGAAGGTGGGAGATGGAATGTCAGTATGGAAATTGGCAAAGAAGGTCAGTTTGTCAAACACAGAGTGTGTGAAATGTGTAGTGAACTTGGAAAGAAAAGCTGGAGTCAGAGGGTGAAGGTTGTTAAATGCCAAGATGAAGCATCTGTATTTTATCTCAGAGGAAATAAAGAGCCATTGAAAGTTCTTGATGAGCATAAAAATAGGGTCTGGCATGTTATAGGAAGATTATTTTGGCAACTCTGTGGAGAATGAATTGGAATGGGGAAACAATGAAGGAAGGGAGTCCAATTCTGAGACTTTATAATAGTCCAGGTGAGGAGTAATAAGGCTCTGATTTAAATTTAAAGTGGCATATTTAAATTTAAAGGGGAACAGCTTTCAAAGGTTCTTTTTATTTTTTTAATTTAATTTGTTAATTTATAACATTTCTCCATGGTAATAGGATTCATGTTCTACCCCTCCCCTATACCCACACCCTCCCATAGCCCACATGCAATTCCACTGGGTTTTACATGTGTCATTGATCAAGACCAATTTCCATATTACTGATATTTGCATTAGGTTGTTCACTTTGAGTCAATATCCCTAATTATATCCCCATCCAACCATGTGATCAAGCAATTATTTTTCTTCTGTTTCTACTAGTTCTTTCTCTGAATGTGAACAGCGTTCTTTTTCATAAGTCCCTCAGCATTGCTCTGGATCCTTGCATTGCTGCTGGTAGAGAAGTCAGTTATGTTTGATTATACCACAGTGTATCAGTTTCTGTGTACAATGTTCTCCTGGTTCTGCTCCTTTCACTCTGCATCAATTCCTGGAGGTCATTCCAGTTCTCAATGGAATTCCTCCAGTTCTTTATTCCTTTGAGCACAATAGTATTCCATCACCAATAGATACCACAATTTGTTCAGCCATTCCTCAATTGAAGGACATTCTCTCATTTTCCAATTTTTTGCCACCACAAAGAGTGAGGCTATAAATATTTTTGTACAAGTCTTTTTCCTTATTATCTCTCTGGAGTATAATCCAAGCAGTGTTATGGCTGGATCAAAAGGCAGATAGTCTTTTAAAGCCCTTTGGGCATAGTTCCAAATTGTCATCCAGAATGGTTGGATCAGTTCACAACTCTACCAGCAATGCATTAATGTCCCAATTTTGCCACATCTCCTCCAAACATTCATTACTCTCCCTTGTTGTCAATTTTAGCCAATCTGCTAGGTGTGAAGTGATAACACTTTCTCATGTGCTTATTGATAGTTTTTATTTCTTTATCTGAGAATTGCCTATTCATGTCCCTTAGCCATTTATAGACTGGGAGATGGCTTTTTGTACAATTGATTTAGCTCCTTGTATATTTGAGTGATTAGACCTTTATCTGAGTTTTTTGTTATAAAGATTTTTTCCCAATTTGTTGTTTCCTTTCTAATTTTGGTAGCATTTGTTTTGTCTGTACAATACCTTTTTAGTTTAATGTAGTCAAAATTATTTATTTTACATTTTGTGATTTTTTCTTAACTCTTGCTTGGTTTTAACATCTTTCATAGATCTGACAAGTATACAATTCTGTGTTCACCCAACTTACCTATAGTTTCCTTCTTTATATTCAACTCATTCACCCATTCTGAGTTTATCTTGGTATAGGGTGTGAAATGTTGATCTAGGCCCAATCTCTCCCATGTTGTTTTCCAATTTTCCCAGCAGTTTTTGTCAAATAGCGGGTTTTTGTCCCAAAAGCTGGGTTCTTTGGGTTTATCGAAAACTGTCTTGCTGAGGTCTCTTACCCTTAGTCTATTCCACTGATACTCCTTTCTGTCTCTTCGCCAGTACCATATTGTTTTGATGACTACTGCTTTGTAGTACAGTTTAAGATCTCGTACTGCTAGGCCACCTTTCTTCATATTATTTTTTTCATTATTTCCCTTGATATTCTTGATCTTTTGTTCTTCCAAATGAATTTTGTTAGAGTTTTTTCTAATTCAATAAAAAAGTTTTTTGGTAGTTTGATAGGTATGGCACTAATAGGTAAATTAATTTGGGTAGGATGGTCATTTTTGTTGTTAGCTCATCTTACCCATGAGCACTCAATGTTTTTCCAAATGTTTAGATCTAGTTTTAATTGGGTAGAAAGGGTTTCATAGTTGTGTTTGTATAATTCCTGTGTTTATCCTGGCAGATAGATTCCTAAGTATTTTATATTGTCTAGGGTGATTTTAAATGGAATTTCTCTTTCTAACTCTTCCTGCTGTGATGTGTTGGAAATGGATAGAAATGCTGATGATTTATGTGTGTTTATTTTGTATCCTGCAACTTTGCTAAAGTTGTTGATTTTTTCCACTAACTTTTTAGTTGATTCTCTAGGATTTTTTAAGTAGACCATCATATTATCTGCAAAGACTGGTAGCCACAAATTTTCAATATGAGCATTACATCTCAGAAATCAACGTATATTTTGAATAACGCTTTATAATTTGCTGATTTTCTAGGTTTAAGAAAGTGATGGAGAAAATGTAAATAATGCAGACTAACCTTAAAAGTGTATTGCTAGAGATGGGAGGTCCTGGGTCAAATCTGACCTCAGATACTTCCTAGCTGTGTGATCCTGGGCAAGTCACTTAATGTCCACTGCCTAGCCCTTATTGCTCTTCTACTAGGGAACTGATACTGAGTATTGGTTCTAAGATAGAAGGTAAGGGTTTTTTTGTTTTTTTGTTTGTTTGTTTTTAAGTGTATTGTACAGGGCAGCTATATGGTTCAGTGGAGAGAGAGAGCCAGGTCTGGAGATAGGAAGTCCTGGGTTTAAATCAGACACTTCCTAGCTATGTGACCCTGGGCAAGTCACTTAACCTCAATTGCCTAGCCTTTACCACTCGTTAGACCTGAAACTAATACTTAGTATTGATTCTAAGACAAGGTCAGGATTTTAAAAAAAAGTACGGTGCTACATTTCCCTCCACACACACCCCTTCCCCACCAGAGAGTTGGTTGTTAAACATTTATCATCTCTTATATTAGTTCTACCAAATTCTATGCCCAAAGCCCCTATTGAGCTCTTATCCCAGCAGCTAAGCTTCTCAGGGCCTGCAATCCTGGCTCTAAGGTTACCATGGCTTGAGTTTCTGGGTCCAGAATTCTACCACCTGTACTGTAGCCAAAGCTAGAAAAAACTATATGACCCCAATTCTGTATACTACAGTACCAAAAACTGAAATGGACAATTGAAACAAACCAGAATGCCAAATCCATTTATTGTGACCATAGGACTAAAGGGAAAGTTAGCTTTTCCTTCCATTCACCTTTAAGGCATGGTAATCATGCTGTGCATGAACAAAACCTTTACAAGTAATCCTTGGCAATAGGCTTTCTTTAAGATCCTGCCATTCCATGATTTGTAGCCAAATCTAAGCAGCATGAGGAAAATAACAGAGTCTAGATCTTTTACACTAGCAGGCAGTTATGTTGTGGCATAATCAAATAAAAGTTAATGATTTGCTCTAAAGTCTAAACTATATAGACATTTAGAGGTGAAGTAGGGTTAAGTCCTTTCATCTCCAGGGACCTAAGTGTCCTCATGTGTAAAATAAAGGGATTAGGTTAAAAGATTTAAAATTTTCCTTCCAGCCCTAAATTTACTATTCTAAGATCTGAGATTTCCCACTATAAAGAGATTCTCGTGTTTTACCATCTAATATTCATCTTTAGAAAGCCCCTATTTTCAGATTTATTAATCTAATTAGTTGCTTTGTAGGCTTGTTTCCTTTATCTATAAGAGGAAAACGTTTGATATGATCAAGCCAAAAAACTTTTCCCATGATAACATTCCAGGGTCACTTAGTCAGTAAATATTTATTAAGTGCCCACTTTGTTTCAAACACTTTGCTAAGGTGGGGGATACAAAGAAATTCGAAAGACAGGCTCTATTCTCAAGGAGCAAACATGCAAACAATGATACAAATGACAGATATTATGAAGATCAAAATGAAAGGACTTGGCAATTGATTAGAAATAAGGGATCTGAGAAAGGTGTAAAAGATGCCAACCAAGTTGGGAGCCCGAGTGTTTGGAAAGATAGTGATATTCTCAACAGCAAAAGGGAAGTTAGGAAGAAGACAGGGTGTAGGAGAAAAGCTGTTAAGGATCTGAGGCAGAATTAGAATCCATGTCTTCCTGATTCCAATTACAGTACTCTATTTTTTTCCTGGACCACACTCTCTCAGGCCCCAGGTCCCTTTCTCCCAACCTCCACCCAATTTGTAGCCAAGTCTTGTGGATTATTCCTTGGTAACCTTTCTCATATAAGTCCCACTTGTCTCCAGCCACTACCCTGGTGCAAGTCCTCATCACCTTATACCTACAAGATAGTTTGATGTTGTTTCGCTACCTCAACGTCTTCCACTCAAATCGAACCTCCACTCAGTTGTGAAAGTAATTTTTCCAAAGCTCAGGTCTGACCACATCACCCAAGAAACTCCCAGTGTCTGCCTACGATCTCCAGGATCAAATAAATCCTATTTTGCTTTAAAAGTTCTTCCTAATTTGTCTTCCCCTCTTCCCTTTCTAGTCTTCTTATACCTTACCTCACTCCAGGTACCCTGCCATACACTGACACCTGCAGGTCTTTGAACTAGATCATTGGCTGTCCCCTTAATAGGAACTCTCTTTTGTCTCTTAGTTTCCCTGGCTTTTTGTCAACCAAATAAAGTCCCACCTTCTGCAAGTAGTCTTTCCCAGTCCTCCAGTATCTTAAAACCTTCCTTCAGACTACCCCCCACTTTATTTTGATTATACACGGTTTTTGCATGTTGTCTTCCTGATTACACTGTAAGCTCCTTGAGAGGAGGGACTATTTTTAAAAATCTTTTCTTTGTATCCCCAGTGCATAGCATGGCGCCTCACACGTAGTAGGTACTTAATAAATGCTAGTTAATTAACTTTGGGCAAGTTTACATATTAGAAAAAAGAGGACAAAAATAAGATTGTGGTGAGGTTCAAATTAGATTACGGAAAACTCTTCGTCAATCTTAAAGAACTCAGAAACGCCAGTTAGCATTAATCGACAAAGAACCAACAAGTAAAGATAATTCCGAGTTCAGGCTGGTCCCAAAGGACTACAAAGGACGCCGAGAGTTTCAGCTTCAGAGAAGGCGGGGCCTAGACAATGTGGGTGGGGATGAAGGGGAGGCTGCACAAGCGCACCGCGGGAGCTCCTGTCAACAAAGACCGAGGCACGCCCGTGAGAGACGGAGGCTAAGATCGTATGGAACGTGCGCGTGTCCGCCTCGCAGAGGCAGCCTATGAAAGGAGAAAGAGAGGACAGGACGTGCGCGCGACTGTGCCTTTGCTTGAGTCTGTGGCCGTGAGAGAGGAGGGCGGGGCGGGACTGGGACAGATCCCTGACACCAAAACCTGCTGGGGAGGGTTTCAGAAAGAGGGAGGTGACGCTCCAGTCCGAGGGAAGGGGCGGGGCGGGTCGTGTAGTGGAGGTAGCTGGAGCTCTGGAGATTCCCCTGACCGCTAGCCAGATTTGCTGCTTTGCCCTTCTTCTCCTCCTCTTTCCTGCAGCGCCAGTACCAGCACCGCCGCCGCTCGGTCGCCGACAGCGGGTTATGGCGGCGGCGGCAGTGGGGGCCGTGAATGAATTCTCCGGGCGGCCAAGGGAAGAAGAAAGGCTCCGGCAGTGCCGCGCCCGCTGGGCCCCCGCCCCCCTGCGCGGGCCCCGCCCCTCCCGCGGCCGCCGGGCCGTCTCCGCATAAGCGGAACCTGTTCTACTTCTCTTACCCGCTGCTGGCCGCCTTCGCGCTGCTCCGCTTCGTCGCCTTCCACCTGGGGCTCCTCTTCGTGTGGCTCTGCCAGCGCTTCTCCCGCGCCCTCATGGCCGCCAAGAGGAGCACCCGGGCGGCGGCCACGGCCGCCACTGGGCCGGGGGCAGCGGCGGCGGCCTCGGCCTCGGCCCCGCCACCAGTGCCGGCGGGCGGGGAGGCCGAGCGGGTCCGCGCCTTTCACAAGCAGGCCTTCGAGTATATCTCCTTCGCCCTGCGCATAGACGAGGATGAGAAAGGTAACTGGGGGCGGGGGGGGGG
>NC_058131.1:225341527-225380571 GCF_016433145.1 Gracilinanus agilis | reverse complement strand
CAGCGGCGGCGGCCTCGGCCTCGGCCCCGCCACCAGTGCCGGCGGGCGGGGAGGCCGAGCGGGTCCGCGCCTTTCACAAGCAGGCCTTCGAGTATATCTCCTTCGCCCTGCGCATAGACGAGGATGAGAAAGGTAACTGGGGGCGGGGGGGGGGGAAGGTATGGGGCTCCCTGTGTCAGCCCCTGTTAGGGGGTTTTCCGAGGCACCTGGGACCGGCCTCTCGGATCCCCCTCCCCCACTTCGTTCCCATCCGACTGTCCAAGGCCACTTGTCTCCCGTTGCTCCTCCGTGGGGCACGCTCTGCGGCCGCTTCCTGTAGGATTCGCTTCATCTTAAGCATCACATGGCCCCTGGAGAACCTGAGGGCGCCTCTGTCAGCAGTTACCCGCTACAGGACAGCTTTCACTCAACTCGGTCCGATGGCCGCTCGGGCTGCCCTCGGTTGACCACACCGAGGCGACGTCAGGCCGGGCCAACACTTAGTGGCCTTCAGCCCAGGCCAGGTTTCCGAAAGGATCAGCTGCCAAAGAAGGAGCTCACTGACCACGATGGGTGATTGAAGCTGGTTTTTAAAAAGAGCGGCTATAGAAATAGGAAAGAAGAAAAATGAACGGGGGTCCTATGAAGGGAATAGTGTTTTTTATCACATCAAGTGTATTTGCATTATTTTAACAAAAACTAAGTTTCCTGGATTTTTTTCTTTTAATGACAACTGTAATTTCAACTTTAATATTTGTATGCGGGTTCTTAACATAACTTTTACTTCTAATTTTATTAACTTCATTTAACCCAACACTCCTTAAGGAAACTTGGGAAGTGTTTGAGTGGCCTGCATATATGCAATTACAAATTGTGGGAAAAGCCTAAACCTATTGATATATTGCTTTCCTGAAAGGCATAAAGCTGGAAGGAGAGAGAAAATTGGGCACTCGAATTTTTAAAAAACGAATGTTAAATACAATTATTTAGAAAATGCTCAAACCAAAAGCAAGTTTTACTTTAGAATGAAAATCTTAATATAAAGTATATTTTAATTAAAAAGTGTAGAATATTTTTTGAATTAACTCTCTTATAGTTTCCATTGTGTTTTGTTTGCCCATTTCATAGCTCAATTTTACTTGTTTTATTACTAAGCAAAGAGTAGACCACAGTTTTCTCAGTAACTTTCAATCTATTACTGTACTCCCCTTTTCAAGGAAGAAAAAAAAATGGTGCAGTAATTGTAGAAAACCAAAAACACTGTGGTTAGGAATCAGTCTATCAAAAAAGCATTTATTGCCCAATGCCAAATACTGTGCTAAATTCTGGAGACATAAGAAAAGACTTTGCATTCAAAGAGCTTACCTTAAGTTGAGGGAGACAATATGTAAATATAAAAGTATATAAATTAACTTTTGGGGATAAACAGCTAGCAGATGAGGAGAGCAGGGGAAATTTGATGTGGATAGCTATTCAACTGAACTTTGAATGAAACAGGAAGGAAAGGCTGGTGAAAAGGCAGGGAGAAAGATGGGATATTTTGCCTAATGAATTACAGTGGTAGCCAGTTTAGCTGAATTCCTGTAGTTCTTATAGAGGAGTAATGCATAATGAAACTGAAAATCACTTGGAGCCTCCTGGTAAAAAGTTTAAATACCAAAGAGAGAACTTTGTACTTAATAATAGAGGTAAATGGGAATAGGTAGTCTTAGAGTAGATGGAGCAAGGGAGTAACATTGTCAGATGTGGGAGAAATATTCCACCACCAAAGAGTTGGATATTCCAGTTTCTCTAGCCTTCTGTTAAATCCTGTCAAGTAAGCAAGTAAGATAGAAAGTAAGGAATCTTAAAAAAAAAAAGTTAGTAGGTTTATCCAAGAATTATCCCTATTTTACAGATAAAGAAATTGTGGTCAGCTGCTGGCTTTAGGAGAGGAGTCAGGATCCTGGTCTCTTGACTCCTTTCAGGACTCTCTTTTATATTGCAGACAAACACTGCTCTATTGTAAGGAGGTTTCTAACACAGTTACTCTAAGCTGCAAGGTGTCTAAAAATAAATGTTTCTCCTCTAAAGCTAAGGACTTGGAAATAGGAGTCTGTCAAGTACTGTAATTTGGGAGGGAGAGGGAAGAAGATAGAGAAGAAATGCCAAGTAATGTTATTTAACACTGACTTTGATTTGAGACCAGGCGAAAAAAGAATCTAGTTATGCTAATAACAGCTCACCTTTGCGTAGGATTTCTTGGTTGATGAAGTACTTTCTCACAACAGGTCTTTGAAGACTAACTCATCCAAGTAGTACTGTCTTCCATTTTATAGATTAGGAAATAGTGTTAAGTGAAATGATTTATCTTTAGTTCCATAGCCAGTTAACCCATTCTTCCTCAATTATAGCATGATGTCCTAGCAAAAAAGGTACTTTTTAATGGTTTGCTGATCTCATTGATGTGAGTACTCCCCCTACTGGTACAAACTGAAACTTTTTGTGCCTTTTCATATTCTATAGGGTTTCTTGTGTGTGCCCTTCTGTAAAGGATTTCTACCCATTATGCCTCTTCTGAGGCATTTAGTATTTTAAAACTAATTTAATTCTTGAAATATCATAACATTTTGCCTAAGTTACTATCAGGATTCCTTCGAGGAAAAATGAATGAATGAAAATTAATGACCATCTATTTTTTTATCACCATCTGCAACTAATTTTTTTCTGGTCTTATTTTTTTATTTGATAGTACAGGCAGATTAATTATATTTAACCTTGTTTCTCTCTACACTTAGAGACAGGTAGTGGAGTAGTAGTCAGAATACTTGTCTTGAAATCAAAGACCTGAGTTCAAATTCCTTCTCATATAGTTCCTAGTTGTATGACTCTAGACTAATCACTTAACCTCTGTTTACTTTGGTTCCCTCAACTGTAAAATGGAATAATAGTACATACTTTGTATGGTTATTATGAGAATAAAATGAGATATTTGTAAAATGTGTTTAGTATGCAGGAGAGGAAACATATAAGAAAAACAACTGCTTGAACGCATGGGTCGGGGTGGACATGATTGAGGGTGTGGACTCGAAACTACCACACCAATGCAACTACCAACAATTTGGAAATTGGTCTTGATCAAGGACACATGACAAAACTAGTGGAAATGCGCATCGGCCATGGGGGGGGGTTGCGGGGGGGGGGGGTGAAGGGGAAAGGAGGAGCATGAATCATGTAACCATGTTAAAAATGAATATTAATAAATGTTTAAAAATGTGCTTAGTATAGTGCCTGTCATATAGTGGGGTCTGGTATAAATGCTTATTCTTTTCTCACTTAATCTTACTCTGAATAGATTTAGAAATGATCAATCACAACTCTTGCCATCGCTTTTTGAATTACTTACAGCTTTAATTCTAATGAAATTGTCATATTCCATAGATTAGCTCTATGGTGTAGTAGAATGCTATATTTGAAGTCTGGAAGACTTGCTTTTTTCCCCTTGGATAGATTGCTAAACCAATGTTTCTTTAGTGGTTCCATCTTGTGTTCCATCTGGAGTTCTAGGGTCCTCTTCTTTCAAAACAAATAGCACAAAGCAAAAAGGAATACCTGGGAAACCTCACTGTTTTTAGGGAATTTCTTTTCCTCTTAGAGTTTATGCATGATCTCTCTTTCATAAAGGTAGTCAGCATCTTTGATGAGTATGTCTTTCTTTAATTCCTTGCTAAACATAATCAGAAGATTGGTGAACACAATTTAATTCTGTAGTTGAACTGTTCAAGAAATCTATGTACTGTTTTGACGTGTGTGGAAGATACCTTTTTGGGGATATCTTCAAACCTGTTTTATTTCATCTAGTCTATTTTTTAATTAGCTAATTATAAACACAGTAAGCTTGTATATTTTTACACTTCACATACTAAGAAGATATAGTCTGCTATAGGGGATGGTCCTTTAATACCTTTTTTTTTCCTTCTGATATTTCTGCCATTGATGTCCTTGACATGTTTGTGGACCATTTTCATAAAGTTTTTATAGAAAAGAAAAAATGGGTAAATGGATTAGTTGTTACTGATATTTTCTTGGTCGGTAGCAAGTGGTTCCCAAACTTTTTTGGCCTACTGCCCCCTTTCCAGAAAAAATATTTCTTAGCCCCCTGGAAATTAATTTTTTAAAAATTTTAATAGCAATTAATAGGAAAGATAAATGCACCCGTGGCCATCACTGCCTCCCTGGATAGCTGCAGCACCCACCAGGGGACAGTAGCACCTATTTTGGGAATCACTGTTCTAGAGTCTTACCCTATTTGAGAGCTTAAAAATCTGTCATGAGAACAAGCATTTATCAAGCATTTATTTTGTGTCAGGAACCGTGTTAAGTGCTAGGAAATACAGGCAGTCTTGCTCTAATACAACATATGAATATCCGAAAAAAATCCCACAAAGCTTATAGGGAAAATAAGGTTAGAGGCACAGTGCTTAAAAACTTTGTCAAGGGGGCAGCTGGGTAGCGCTCAGTGGATTGAGAGCCAAACCTAGAGACAGGAGATCCTAGATTCAAATCTGGCCTCAGGTGCTTCCTACCTAGTTGTGTGGTTCTGGGTAAGTCACTTAACTCCCATTACCCAGTCCTTACCACACTTCTGCCTTGGAATTGATACATAGTATTGTAAGGGGGTAAAAAGGGGTTTTGATTGGGTGAATATTAAAAGGTTTGGTCACCAGGGAATTGAATAATTATCAATCTCCAATTAAAGAATAACCTCAAGTCAGAATGACTTTTATGGAAGTTTATTTACAAATGAGGAGAGGAAGAGAAAGTAAGAAAATGAGAGAGAATAAGATAGGATAAGTGATCTAACTCACTGAGTAATTTGCTCCAATCCCCTAGTTTAACCAGGCAGCTCTAATTAGCCCTCAGTCAAGTCTCATTATCACAGTATTGATTCTAAGGTGGAAGGTAAGGGTTTTAAAAAAAACAACAACTTTGTCGGTGATACATTAAAAAAAAGATAGAAATCCAACTTAAAAAACAGCACATTTTTATATATGTTAAATGGTTAAGAAATCTATAGATACTGCAATATATAATAGCTATAACCACGACTTAAGGCTGCTTGCTGCTCTAAGCTACACAGGCAAATTAGTCAGGTCATGGTGGAAGGAAGTGGGATGATATGTGCTAGCCCTTCTTAAGTTATAGTTCCTGCTGCCCAAGAAGACATACGTATATATATAAATAATAATTGTAGCACTTTACCTTGACAAAGACCTAAAGTTTGCTTGTAGAAATGGGGCTTAGAAGGGTTACAGCTTTTGAATTGTTAAGTGGTAGAGTTTTCTACATTTTTGCTATTTCTAATGGAAGAAATCACACAGAAGCAAACTTGAAATTCTTGTTATACTCAAAATATTCCCTAATATATCAATCACATTGAAACAAATCCACATTTTGGAAACACAGGTTATAGCAGAATTGACTATATGAGCAAAAAATACTATCCCTGTCCCCAAGGAGCTTACAGTTCTAATTGGGGAAGACAGCATATAAAAAAGAACTGAAGACATAGAAGGGGAATAGGGGATAGTACTCACATAGGGTCAAAGCGGAAAAGTCATCAGAGAGTAAGGAATCGAGATAGGAGAGGAATGGATAGCTGTCCCCAACCCTTTCTTAAAGTTGTAAGGTGGGGAAAAAGGATTTTTTGGTCAAATATATTAAAAGGTGGTTGCCAGTGGAAATTTCCCCAATTAAGGAATAACCTCAAGTCAAAATTGACTTTTATAGGAATTTATTTACAATTGAGAAGAGGTAGAAGAAATAAGGAAATAAGAATCTAACACAGTAGGTAAATTACTATGATTCTCTAATTAATCCAGGTAGATCTAATTAACCCAAGCCCAGAGTCAGAAGGCTAGAGGCCTGGAGGTGAATGAAGCGAACCTTCATTCGCAGAGTCTCTAAGGGAAGTTCCTTAAGAGAGGTTTAGGAAGATTCAGTCTTTAAACTCACCACGTGGATTTCCAAGAAGATATTGAGAGTAGTCTCACCTAGCTCTCATCGTTCTAGCCAGCACTCCTCCAGGAACCAGGAAAGCTAGAAGACTCCAGCAGAAGACCTTCACCAGCAGCCTTCTTCTCCAGAAGACTCTCTCTAACAGAAGACCTCTCTTTTTAAAGGGGTCACTTATGCATCACTTCCTGTGCCTCCCTCCTAGTTTGTGTGTCCAATCACAACAGACACTTCTTTTAGGACTGCCTAGGGGGCAGTCAGTCAATTCTGATTTGTCACCCATTCTAGTTACAGACCTCCCAAAATTGGAGATGTTTTCACCTTTGGTGATTAAATCTAAAGATGGGCAGTGTAGACTTAATCTAATTGTCACAAAGTGGACATTCTAAGAGCGACTTCTAGTAGCATTCCAGTGACTGTCTTGTATCTTTCATGCCATGATGACCGCCCAATCCCTTTACCTCTCAGTTCTCTGTTAGACTATTTCCCCTGCAGTAGCCATTTTCTTCTCTTCTTCCCTCTCTTGACACATTGATGAACCAGTTCAGCTTTTCACTGTCCTCCTCTCTTGAATCCCTAGCTCTGTTTTATTATAACATCAGTTACACCCAGCCAAGGATAGCCTTCACTCCTATACACATGCTGCTGAACGAGGGTGTAAAAAATCATTTCATTGTTTTGACTGGTCCAGTACAGATTTATGTTACATATCCTCAACTGGGCCCTCACTTCTGCTAGACAATTCTACCATACCTTTTTTAACAACTTACTATCTCACTCTTCACAGTGACTTTTCTAAACCTTTTCATCTGGTTCCCATGCCTTACTCTCTCAACTGAGATCTGTGTCTTGTATTTTACAGACAAAATTGAGGCCATTTGCCATGACCTCTCTCTTCTCCCCTATCATTCAAATGCCTTCTGCCACTATCTCCTCCTTCACACCTGTCTCATATGATGAAATGGCCTTCCTCCTTACCAAAACTAACACCCTTTCTACTTATCAAAAAATTCCATTCTATCCTATTTTCTCCAAAAGATTGCTTCCTCTGTCATCTCTACTTTATCACTTATTTTTCAATCTCTCCCTGTCTACAAACATGCCCAAGTCTCCACCATCTTGAAAAAAGCCCTCACTTGATCTTTCGATCCCTATTATCATCCTTTGTACCCAAAGATTCCTCTACTCTCTTTCTTCTCACTTCTCTTCTTAACCCTTTACAATCTGGTTTCTGACTTTATTTGACCAAATTTGCTCTCTTCAAAGTTAAGTTTTCTAATCTATCCTCTCTATCCTCATTCTCCTTGACCTCTCTGCAACCTTTGACACTGTCAATCATTCTCTCTTCCTTGATACTCCCTTCTCTTTAGTTTTTTGGGGGGTACAGAGGTTGAATACCATTTTTTCTTCCTTGATATTTTCTTCTCTAAGTATTTGGGATATACCTTTCTTCAGATTCTCCTACCTGTCTGACTTATCTTTCTTAGTCTCCTTTGCTAGATCCTCATCCACATTATACTCTCTAAATGTAGGTGTCAGGCAAATTAAGGAACTATGATTGGTTCCTGAGATATGACATAGGAGTTCTCTCATTCTTTCTCTCTCTCTCCCTCTATCTGTCTCTCTCCCTCCCTCCCGCTTTTTTTCCCCTCCCTCCCTCCCTTCCTCCCCTCCAGCTGGAACTTGGAACCTAAAGAAATTCCTGTCAGTGCTGAGCTTCAAACCATCAAATAGCAATAAAAGCCAAGTAACTCCTTACCTCTTTCCTATATTTCCCTCTCTTTACTATCACTTCTTTCATATAATAATGCTACTAAAGCTACTAGCAGCCTCATAATTTATTTTTAACTATTATACCTATTAGAGCCTAGTATGAAGCTCTGGATGAATTCAGATATTCCTATCAGGAGGAGTTGGGGATGCTGATTGGATGAATGTGGAGATGGCCTCTAAATTGATGTTGATGGAGAAAAAGAGTATTTGTATGAATAGTCATACATATGTAAGAAAAAACAGAAGGATGGGTGGTAGTTATGGTCAGTCTCAGAAAGCTGTAGAGAAGAAAAAAGTAGGGCAGCAAAGTGTTACAGTGGATGAGCCCTGGACTTGGAGTCGGGAAGAGCTGACTAGGAACAGAGCTGAGTTCAGATTTGACCTTAACATTTACTATGTGACCCTGGGCAAGTTACTTAGCCTCTGTTTGCCTCTGTTTCCTTATTTATAAAAATGTCAGCAATAGTAGCAACTCTCTTCCTGGGTGGTTGTAAGGATTAAATGAGAGAGTAGTTGTAAAATATTTGGAAGGTACTTTGTAAACCTCAAAGCATTATATAAGTTATAGCTATTATAACTATAAATAGTATAAAGACTGAGAAAAAGGCTATCAGATTTAGCAATTAAGATATTGTTAGCCTTGGGGAAAGAAGTTTTAATGGAGAGATGTGGTTGGAAAACTGAATGCAAGAGGTTGAAAGTGAATAGGTTTTGAGAAAGGACTGAAAAATATAGATACTTTTTTAGAAGTTTGTGAAAATTAGGAGATATATAGGATGATATTATAGGTTCAAAGATATGTATGGCAGGGTCAAAAGAAGGTTCTTTAGAGGTTAGGGAACCTAGGAAGCTCTATAGTATTTAAGAACCTAGTAGATAAAGAAATATTGAAGTTAGAAGAGAAGGGATGGGGATGATCCAAGGAACTAACTTCTAGAGGGAATGGAATCAAGTATAGTATTTATACCTTGGGAAAGATGATCCACTTTTTCATCTGGGACTGGAGCAAATTATAAATATACACATGTACCTAAAAGCTGGACTAGAACTCAAAAACTCTGTTGATCACAGTTCCCTTTTTGTAATCCCATTAATTTTATAGGCCAACCTTGAAGGAGTTTACAGTCTTTTGGACAGGTAAGGGGACTGGACACGTGCATAATTGTAATTGATTAGTAACATCGCACAGCTGTTATGGTCACACCTTTTATGGGATTCTTGTTCAGATTTTTCTAAACCTCTTACTGATCTGTCTTATACATGAGTGCCTTTCCTTTGGGTCTTTTTGTGATTTTACAGGCACAGTAAACATTGGGGCATCATGATAACTAAAATACAATTTGGACTATAATTAAGTACTTAGGGAATATTGGAGTGTCATTAGAAATTGGAGCAGGGAAGGATCAAGGATTATATCATTTAGAGAATAAAAGGCTCTTAGGTACCATTTAGTTGGAACTCAGAATTTTGCATGAGGGAGCTTTTTCAAAGTGACATGAGGTGACTTATGTAGGATCACCCAACCAGTGGCAGTATTTACTTCACATTCAGGTGGATGGAAGAATGCTGGTCAGGGGAAGCTTCATGGTATTCACTAGTCATAAATGTGATGAAAGATCCTGTTACTCACAGGAGATACTATAGAAAAATATTTATGAATTTTGAAGAAAGGACAAATTGGAGAATGGGCAGTCTATTTTGGAATGAACAGAAAGAATGTGAAGTGAATTAATGTGAAATTGGCCTAGGATCTCAAATTTTTCTTATATTCCATAGTCATTGTGTAGCTACTGAAGGTTTTTTCCAAGTCCTTTGGAAATATTTTTTTCTCTTCTCTAATCTTTCCTGTGGAGGAACTTGGCATGCCAGGATACAACATTAAAGGAAAAGCCCTATTGGAGGAACTAGGGACAGAACTAGAGAGAGAATTCAGACCTGCTCTTTCACTCTGGTGACCTCTATAGGACACAGGATATCTCTCTCTCTCTCTCTCTCTCTCTCTCTCTCTCTCTCTCTCTCTCTNTCTCTCTCTCTCTCTCTCTCTCTCTCTCTCTCTCTCTCTCTCTCTCTCTCTCTCTCTCACTCACACACACACACACACACCCACCCTCAAGCAAAAGGAGAGTTTTCAAAATAAGCTAAATATGATTTTGAGGTTTATAGTGACATTTCTCACAGTTTTTACTTCTTGGGGGTACAGAATTATAGGTTTTAAGTTTTTTCCTGTTTAAATATTTTATGTGACTTTGGAGAGATGGCTCATCCTATTCTTACCTTCTGTCTTAGAATCAATACTAAGTATCAGATCCAAGGCAGAATAGTAGGAAGGGCTAGGCAGTTGGAGTTAAATGACTTGCCCAGGGTCACTCATCATCATATTCTTTAATAAAACCATAGTCCACTGTAGCTTCAAATTTCCTAGAGAAATGTAAACATATACATTTTATCTTTTTTTTTTTTAAACCCTTAATTTCGGTGTATTGTCTCATAGGTGGAAGAGTGGTAAGGGTGGGCAATGGGGGTCAAGTGACTTGCCCAGGGTCACACAGCTGGGAAGTGGCTGAGGCCAGGTTTGAACCTAGGACCTCCTGTCTCTAGGCCTGACTCTCACTCACTGAGCTACCCAGCTGCCCCCAACATATACATTTTAAATAGTGTATATAAATAAATTTTTATAATCCTCATTCATTTGATCCTGAAACTTTTCACTCACTTATCTAGCCACATAGGTCTTTATAATATAGTTATCAGCTTAAACAGGAGATTTTAAAATTTCAAAAATCTCTTACTTCTTTGTTCAGATTCTCTCTTGCCCTTAGTTAACTCTTACCTTCCAGACAAGGAACTGTTTACTTTCATAATTAATATCCCTTTTCTCTTCTTTGATTAATGATACCCATAGAAGTTAAAGGTTTCCTAAACATATAGATCTGAATAACTGGGAACCAGATGAATGGACAGCTATGATAGTATAAGATCTCATGAGGTGTACCAATTCTGACATTTGTGTGGCTTTAGAGGCTCTCTTCAAAAGGCAGAACCTGGGAGAACTTTAATTTCCTAGCAGATCTCCTATCTTAGCAGTTGACATCTGGCCTCCAGGTATTTCCGGATCTATGTGAGTTTCATCAGATTAATTTAATTGGTTCATACTCTAGTGTTTGTAATTAAGAACTTATCAGTGCTGTAAGATGAAGGCCATATTAGGATTTTGTTTTCCTGAATGTCATAAGATGTAGACTTGATAGTTTAAACAGTGAAATGTAGCATTCATTTTGTAGTTTTTCAGATTGTATATCTGTGTACATATATGCACACACATAGTGTGTGTGTGTGTGTGTGTGTGTGTGTGTGTGTGTATTTTTTTTTTAAACAAAGGTTTTACTTTGTAGGAAACCAAACTATTTAGGACAGCTAGGTGGTAGCACAGTGGATAGAGTGCTGGGCCTGAAGTCAGGAAGATTCATCTTCCTGAGTTAAAATCCAGTCTCAGACACTTATTAGCTGTGTGACTCTGGGCAAATCACTTGGTCCTGTTTGCCTCAATTTCTTTATCTGTAAAATAAACTGGAGAAAGAAATAGCAAATCACTCCAGTGTTTCTACCAAGGAAACCTCAAATATGGTCATAAAGAGTCAGATATCACTGAAAAACAATTGAACTACACAAACTCTTGGAAATGGAGTAGGATAATCGAAGATAAACTATACATTGAATGCAGTGTGATTTTTTTTTTTAAACAGGAATTTACTGAACATGAATTTTTTTAAAATAATTTTTATTTTTTAGAAAAGTTATCCATGGTTACATGATTCATGCTCTTACTTTCCCCTTCACCCCCCCTCCCCCTTCTAATAGCTGACAATCATTTCCTTTTCCACTGGTTTTAACATGTGTCATCGATCAAGACCTGTTTCCAAATTGTTGATAGTTGCAATGATGTGGTCGTTTCGAGTCTACATCCCCAATCATGTCTGCCTCAACCCATGTGTTCAAGCAGTTGTTTTTCTTCTGTTTCACACTTCTATAGTTCTTCCTCTGAATGTGGGTAGCGTTCTTTTTCATAAATCCCTCAGAATTGTCCAGGGTCATTGCATTGCTACTAGTACAGAAGTCCATTACATTCGATTTTACCACAGTGTATTAGTCTCTGTGTACAATGTTCTTCTGGCTCTGCTCCTTTCACTTTGCATCAATTCCTGGAGGTCTTTCCATGAACATGAATTTTGCATATAATACTACATTAGATTCTTTGAGAATAAAAAACCCAGCACAGTCCCTGGAACTTTAGAAGCATAAGACTTCTTAAAATAACAAACTTACTTCTAACAAATAATATTTGTTAAGTGTCTTTTAAATAGTTTGTTTTTGTCTAAACCTGTGAATTGGTGTGGGGATCTCCATTGTGAAGACCTTTTTTTATCTAGTAAATCATCTGAGTCTTCAAGTCTTTAAAGAACAGTCTAGACAACTTTGTCTTGTCCAAGATTACACAAACAATATATCTTAGAGGCACTACTTGAAAACAGCACTTTGTGTCTCTATTACTGGCCCTCTATTGATTATTCCAGAGTTCTTCTGAAATAAGATATATATCATTACTAATTGTATAATATGTCTCCCTTATTTTAAGGAGCTTCAGATCATGGTAGTTATTTAATAAATGTTGATTGAGTTGCTCCTATGGAGAAAAATGTAACTTTATCACCTTGTGCTAGTTCTTCATTGACCTACATGTAGTAATTAAGCTTGGTTAGGACTGTTGATTTTTTTCTTGTGCCTTATAAATGTTAATTGAATTGAATTTTGTTACTTTTGTCATTTATATCAAAGTTAAATCCTCTAACTTTAGTGGATTTCCCTGGCCAAAGGTCTTTAAGCAAAGTTTAGATGACTATTTGTCTATGATCATGATGGCAAACCTATGGCATGAGTACCAAAGAGGGCACACAGAGATCACTCTTTGTGGGCACATGAGCTGTCCCTGTCCCTGTCCCTTGTCTCCCCCCCAACCCCTACCTGAGTTCATTACTAGAAAGGCAGAGGGACTCAGGCAGAGCTGCTCCTTTCCTCCTCTCCACCATGCCTGACAATATTTTTTTCTTATCACCTGCCCCTCTGTCTAGCAGCCCAATGGGAATGCATACCTCCTTCTCCCTTTCCACCCAGATTGAGGAAATTCCTCACTTCAAAAAATACCCCTCTGTTTTGTATTACTTTGTATTACTTGCAGTAATATATGGAATACCATTGAAATTTTTCATCTTTAGCTTCAAGTGCAATTCCATACTATTTGGTAAATTCCTCTCCCATGCTCCTTTTTAATTCAAGTGTGAATTGATTGTAGCAGTGATTAACTAACTCCCCACCCAACCACTGCCTGGTATAAAGCTAATAGTTGACTAATGTTTTGTTATTATTGTTACTGTTTTTCCTACTCCTATCTCCTAGACCAGTGATGGCAAACCTATGACACACATGTCAGCACTGACACATGTAGCCATTTTCAATGACACATGGGCACATGAGGTCACATACAGAGAAGTATGGGGCCACATGTCAAGGATGAAACATTTGTTGTAGTGTAGTGTAGACACTGTGCACTATAGATGACAATTCTACCTATATTAATTTACCTATTTTGGTTTATTAAATACAATTATACATTACAATTATACAGTTTTGTTATTTAAACTATAAATATGAAATTATGATTTTTTTCTTGAAGTGACATATCACCCAAGTTATGCTTGGTTTTTTGGTGAATTTTGACACACCAAGCTCAAAAGGTTACCCATCACTGCCCTAGACTGTTCTCTGTTGCTGCTTTTCTACCTAGAAAACTTCTTTTTGCCTAATCCTCTGTCAAGGAGGTTAAGAATATTGTTATTATTTCTTAAATAATAATAATAATAATAGTGGTATAACTATAACAACAGTATCTTTTGTAGTGCTTTTTCCTTAAGATAACCCTGTCAGGAAAAAAATTGAAGAAACGTCTAATAGATGGAGAAATTTGGGCTCAGGGAAGTCAGGACTGGCCCCCACAGCCTCAAAATTACTAAGCGATAAAGCTAAAACCTAAACCCAGGACTTCTGACTTGATCATATTCCTTTTTCTTACAATTTTTTATTTTATCTAAAAAAAATTTTTTCCATGGTTACATGATTCATGTTCTCTCCCAAGCAATTCCACTGGGTTATACATGTATTTTGATCAGTATTCTTTCAACACATGGTATTTCAATTAAAGCATTGTATTTAATCTTGCATTATCTCATGAAAGTTCTTATATCTCATAGAAGTTCTTATAATCTTTAACAAAATGAAAGCTAAGACTTGGAAGTTAGGCCCCCATTAATTGTGTCAGCTCAGAAAGTTTGCCTTCTTTACTGTTTTTGAATGTGCAGTTTATTTGTAACAAATTTGTATTTTCAAGTAATGCATTATTTTGAGTCATATTTTTTTATTAAAAGTTTTATTAAATTTCTCTGGTTTTATATACTCTTTAGTATATTGGTGGTGCTCAGTAAATATTGAATATTTCTATTTTAAAGCAGGGCAAAAGGATCAAGCTGTGGAATGGTATAAGAAAGGAATTGAAGAGTTGGAGAAAGGAATAGCTGTTGCAGTCACAGGACAAGGTAAATTATTGTTTTGGCTTGGCACACATCTTTCTAACAATATGCTTATTACCAGGTGTTTTTCCTGATAGTGCAGTTCATTCTTCTCTTGTTAAAGCAGAGTAGAAACAGTAAATTTAATGGGTGCTCATTTGCCATGACACGAAAACAATATGGGAGAGATTAGGTTTAGATCAACATCTCATACCCTACACCAATTCAGAGTGGGTAAATGACTTGAATAAAAAGAAGGAAACTATAAGAAAATTAGGCGAACACAGAATAGTATACTTGTCAGATCTCTGGGAAAGGAAAGATTTTAAAACCAAGCAAGAGTTAGAAAAAAAAGACAGAAGGGAGCAAGAGTTAGAAAAAAAAGACAGAAGGGACGATCAGTGGAATAGACTTGGGGTAAGTGATGTCAGCAAGACAGTCTATGATAAACCCAAAGAGCCCAACTTTTGGGACAAAAATCTACTATTTGACAAAAACTCCTGAGAAAATTGGAATACCATCATATTTAAAAGATAGTTCTTTTCGTCACTTCCTGTGTCCACCTCCAGTACCACATGGACAAATGGCAGCCTCAACTTTATTTTGGACTGCCTAGAGGACAGTCACTTATTTTTGATTTGTCACTTTCTAGCACAATGTGGGTCATAGACCTCCCCCCTCACCACTTAATTCTTTTTTTTTTTCCCCCTCACCACTTAATTCTAAGTGGGGTGAGGTGACATATTCCTGGTGGCTAAAGTCTAAAGAATGAGTAGGGGTAAGCTAATTCCATTTTCACAGGTGAGAGCCAGAAGAATGATGGATAGGGCAAACTCAGAAGAATATGGGAGACATAGCATGAAGGACACACATAGGTGGATTGACCTGGACAAGAAGCAGAATTGCTATTTGTCAGAGCTAGGATAAAAGGGGTAGATAATAGGAGATGATGTAGAAGGAGAAAAAGAAATTGAAGTTCATAAAAGACTCTTTTCTTATAAAAGTAGGGAATAGGGCAGTTAAGTGGCTTGGTGGATAGAGAGCCAGGCCTGGAGATGGGAAGTCCTGGGTTCATATGTGGTCTCAGATGCTTTCCAGCTGGGTAACTCTAGGCAAGTCTCTTAATCCTAATTGCCTAGCCCAGTGAAGGGCAAACTTTTTAAAGAGGGAGCCAAAGGAAGGACATGCTCATCTGTCAGTCTGTTTCTAAGGCAACTCTTTCAAAGTTTCATTGTATTGTATCCTACTCATTGTATTCCTCAGATTAGGAATAATGTAGCATGGTGGGATAGAACATTTCAGGGGGCTGCATCTGGCCCGCAGTGTAGTTTACCCATCACTGGCCTAACCTTTACTGATTGTCTACCTTGAAACCAATATTTAGTATTGAGTCTAAGACATATGTTAAGAGTTTAAAAAAAAAAAAAGAAAGAAAGAACATGAGGAATGAGTTTCCTTGCTGGAAGAGAGATGGTTTGAAAGGACTGCTCAGGAGATTATAAAAGAGAATCAAGTTAGGGAGGATTAAAAGGATTTCAGTGCAGCAATGCAGAAATTAGATAACAAATTTTTAGTGGGCCTATTTAACACGTGTGATATTCTTTATAGATTTCCTATTTTATGTTGATGGTTTAGAATATTTTGAATAAAGCAACTTAAGATTTATTTCAGAAGAAATGAATGATGCTTTAACGGGCCAGGCCTATTATCAAGAAATAATTTAATTTATTTTTCTGTACTTGAACTTTCTTATATTGACTTCTGATTTAAATAAACTTTTTTTAGAGTTAGTTCATAAAGTACATTCTGATTTCTTAAAATTTATTGGATTTATATTTATGCATGAATCTCCTGTCTTCATCTCTGTAAAGAAATAAATATTTTCATGAACTCTAATATTTTTATCTTCTCTTAGGTGATCAGTATGACAGAGCTAGACGCCTTCAAGCTAAAATGATGACGAATTTGGTCATGGCCAAGGATCGTTTGCAACTTCTAGGTACTGTTAATATTTTGGGCAATGGACTTAGTAATAGCTGTGTTAATAGTTTTACCCAGGCTTTCTTTATATGTATTGGTTTACATGGAAATAAAACCAATACCTATTTTGAAAATAAGCAGAACATTCAGACTTAAAATTTAACCACTAATTGCCATTACCTCAACCACCATTAAAAAAAAAGTAAGTAAAATTGTCTGAATGGTTATCTGCCTACTTATTTTTCTGTTTATTGGGTGGAGGAGGGAAGGAAATTGGGGTGGAGAATGATGTTTGTATTGGTAGTTTTAAAAAACTCTTAAAAATAGTTTTAAAAAGTCCTGCATTGCCTAATTACTGAGACATATTTCCATAATTTAAGAACTATCTCCTTGCTTTAAGAAGCATTATCCCCTTACTTCCCTCTGTAAAATACTAAATTCTATACATATTTCTTCAGAACAATTGATATGAAAGAATATTGTAGCAAACCCATCCTTGGATAATCCTTTGTTTTTTGTTCAACTTTGGCTTCATTAGTAACATTAAACTAACAGTGTGACTAAAGTAATGATTGATTTTCCTCTGTAACTTATAAAAACAGAAAAGTATTATAGTAGTGATATTCTAAAACATCTTTCAACTTGTAATAGTAAATTGGATCATTTCCAGTAGGAAGCTATTATTTGAAATGTTATTATGATAGAGCAGCCTAACCATCTTTTCAGAAAAAGTCTTATCCAAAAATTTCTTTCAAAGAAAATTCCTTTATAACTTAGATTTATTCCATATCAAAAGACAGTATTTTGAGGGGGAAAGTTTTAAATGATATTGAGCTCTTTGTAATGTTCCTATGGTTGAATATTGGTTGAAATTTAAGTTTGGGCTTGAATTTTGCTCTAAGTGAACATTTTGATTTTCCCCTTTATAAAATTCATTTCTTTTATTTTTCAATCATTCTTTCACTCTACAGTTTATGTACTTAATGATTCCTATAAGCTATAGGTTTATATCCATATACATAAAAGTCTCCATATGGGAGTATAGTTAGAACCAGCTTGGAGTTTGGAAGCTCTGGGTTCATTTTCTGCCTTTAATGTATAGCCTATGGTCACCCTGGTAAAGGAACTTAACCTCTGTGAATCACAGTTGTAAGATTTAAAATTAGGTTTGACTAAATATGAGAGTCATAAAAGTAAGATTGTGGTCACCGCTTATAAAATATAAACCCTTAAATCAGAAAAACTATTAGTAGGGGGCAGCTGGGTAGCTCAGTGGATTGAGAGTCAAGTCTAGAGATGGGAGGTCCTAGGTTCAAATCTGACCTCAGACACTTCCCAGCTGTGTGACCCTGGGCAAGTCACTTAACCCCCATTGCCTAGCCCTTACCACTCTTCTGCTTTGGAACCAATACATAGTATTGAATCTAAGATGGAAGGTAAGAGTTTAAAAAAAAGACTTGCAACTAAGAATAACTTAACTTTGTAAAACTGAATATAATACTTGTAATGTTTGAAATTCTTTAAAAAAAATTTTTTTTAAACCCTTACCTTCCATCTTGGAGTCAATACTGTGTATTGGTTCCAAAGCAGAAGAGTGGTAAAGGCTAGGCAATGGGGTTTAAGTGACTTGCTCAGGGTCACACAGCTGGGAAGTGTCTGAGGTCAGATTTGAACTTAGGACCTCCCATCTCTAGGTCTGGCTCTCAATCCATTGAGCCACCCAGCTGCCTCCAGTGTTTGAAATTCTTGAGAGACAGTCTTTCTTAATTTTAAAATAATTTATTAAGTGATCAGTCATGACATCCTAATTATGGTCAAAGGATTCTCTCAAATTCTCCAAAGACCCCAGAAACTCCTGGCCCATGTACTTATATACATTTTTTAGATCTCATTATTCAGCTCTTCTCTTGAATATCTCAAGACATCTCCAATTGGTAAGTAATTAGAATCCTTAGCTCTTCTCCACATCCAGAGTTGGACAGGTGATTTGTTTTAGGCCAGAAAAGAATCATTGTAAATCCTTCCTGTTCGAATCTATGCAAAAAGCAATGGAATGGATATAATCTCTGACCCAGAACCCAGATATAGGAATATACAATAATTATTCATAATATATAGGAACTGGGACTTTTCTACTGCAGGGTCCTAATATAAGATTTAATACAGTATGAAAATGAAAAAAAAATTCTCACAAGAGGAAGAAAATGAACCTTTAATGAAACTTGGAGATGCAAATGCAAGACTCAAGAGGAATGAATAAAAGTAAATAACAGACCCTTAATGTCTTCAAGGGTCATAGACAAAGTTAAATAATATACCTAGCCTAGGAGATGATCTTGTTCTATTTTGATGGTCTTAAGAGAAAGAAATGAGAGAGAAAAGGGATTGTACTATAGAGAAAAGGAGGATAAAAGTTAAGAAACTCACTATCTCACATAGTAGAGGAACATTGGAGGAAGAGTATCCAAAAATGGAGAAAGGAATGCAGGGAAGGTATATCTCAACCTCACTTTCATTTGAGCAAGGAAAGTTGAACATAAAGATTAAAAGTTTAGTATAGACATTGAATTGAACAGCAAAATAGACAGGGACAATAAGGGGAGAGTAAGGTTTTTAATAGGAAGAGTAGGATCAGGGAATAGTCATAAGCAAAACAAACTGTTTTGGAGCTTGGATTGTAAGAAGGAGATAAAAAAAAGAGGCTACCGACCTATGTTCGGATATGTGGGAAGGAAAAACAAATAGCAATGGAGCAGAAACAGATTGCTTCAGTAACCATTAATGTTAAGCAGACTCCTCTTTTACCTCCTTCTTTATAAAGAGAGGAGACAGGACAAAGGAAAGGAAAAAGTGCAAGAGGACATGATAGCAGGAAATTACACAATTAACAACCATAGTTATGAATTTGAGTATTGTAAAGTCATCTGAGAAAATAAGAGAATAGCAGAATAGATTAAACACAGAATCCAATAGTATGTTGTTTACAAGAAACACATTTGGGATATAAATTTCACACTGGAAGAGCTGGAACAGAATTTGTTATGCTTCAAGTGAATTTTAAAAGCCCAGGGGGAATCCTAATTTCAAATAAGGGAACAGTAAAAGGACTTAAGAGGGGAAACTGCATTATGCTATTGAAGAAAACTTGGCAGTTCTGTTCTCTATATTGTAGGCTCAAATGAACCAGAAAAACTAAAAAAAAAAAAATAATTCTACAGTCTAAATCCAGCATTTTTTCTAGTTCAGAGAAATACCTAGGCATTTCTCTAACACAAGACGTTTAAAAGTAACATTAAAAGGAATCTTGAACAGGGTAAAGGTCATAGTATGATAAAATACAATGTTGAGTTAACATTCTGCCCCATCTAATAGAATAGTCACCTTATTTCCTTTTTTTTTTTTTTTTTTTTTTTTTTTTTTTTTTTTTTTTTTTTTTTTGTTAAACCCTTAACTTCTGTGTATTGGCTCCTTGGTGGAAGAGTGGTAAGGGTGGGCAATGGGGGTCAAGTGACTTGCCCAGGGTCACACAGCTGGGAAGTGCCTGAGGCTGAATTTGAACCTAGGACCTCCTGTCTCTAGGCCTAACTCTCAATCCACTGAGCTACCCAGCTGCCCCCTCTTATTTCCTGAAACTATTCACTTTTTAAAAATATTCCTCTCAAAGATTGGAACTTCCTTCCTGTAATAAGAACCTTCCAATCCTTCAAGATTGGAATGATAGTACAATCTTTAAATGGGTCATAAAAAGTTATGGATCTGAACAGTATTTGGGAAATTGGCAATGATATATCTCTGACAGTTACTGAATGGTAATAGAAAGGAGTCTATATATTTCTTAGTTGTACATGACATTTTTACTATGACCATGTATTTGGGAATAAAAATCTTACAAACAAAGGTAAGTAGAAATATTAGATACATCATTTACTCACCAAATGCAATAAAATTATATTCAATAAAAGGATTTTTAAATGATTAAAAATTAATTAGAGATTAAATCTATATAATTTATAGACCCAAAAAACCAAATCATAGACAATTTCATCAAAGAAAATAAATAAAATCTTAAAGCTTATGAGATACAGCCAAAGCAATTCTAAGGGGAAAATTTATATCTAAATATTTACTTCAACAAAGAAAAGAACAGATGAATAAATTGTACATTCTGTTTGATCTACAAAAGCAAAAATCAAGAGACCCTAACTAAATACCAAAATGGGAACTCCTAAAATAAAAAAGGAGATATTTAAAGAAAAAAAATCATTGACTTGATAAAGAGAAATAGGAAGTTTTTTTTTAAACTTGATAAGATTGATAATCAAGTAGTTTAATTTTTAAAAGGAGAAGAAAACCAAGTTTGGTTTTTTAGTCAAAAATGAAAAAAAAAGTATTCACAGCAATTGAAGATATAAAAGAAAGCTACTGTACAGTTCAGTTGTAATCCATCAAACTGATAATTGATTAAATATATGAATGCAAACAATAAATTAGCTAGTTTAGCAAGAAATGGATTCTTTAACCCAATATAAGAATAAGAAATTAACCAAGTGTTAAATTTCCCGAAGGGAGAAAATACCTGATATTTTACAAGTACATGCCATAAAACATCAAAGAACAATTCTTATTTTACAGAACTTGTTGGAAAAAAATGGAAAAAGAAGGGATCCTTCCAAACTTTTTTATATGAATATGATCTTAATTCCTAAGTGAGGGAGAGACAAAACAGAAAAAGACTAATTTAAATAATAGACATGTAAAATAACTATATATATGTAATGAGGAAGAATAAGGGGTTGAGGTTGACTCTGCAGTTGTGAACCTGGATGACCAAAAGGAGGATAGTGCTCATAATAAAAATAATAGGAGTGGGGGCAGCTGGGTAGCTCAGTGGAGTGAGAGTCAGGCCTAGAGACGGGAGGTCCTAGGTTCAAAACCCGGCCTCAGCCACTTCCCAGCTGTGTGACCCTGGGCAAGTCACTTGACCCCCATTGCCCACCCTTACCAATCTTCCACCTATGAGACAATACACCGAAGTACAAGGGTTTAAAAAAAAATAATGGGAGTTTTGAAGATGGGTAGATTTTTGGGAAAAGATGACTAAGTCTTTTTTGAACATGTTGAGTTTAGATGTCTGTGAGATATTTAGTTGGAAATGTCCAATAAATAAATGGACAAGATTAGCTCAGAAGAGAGACTAGGCTTATATTAGATATGGAAGTCATTTGTTTTGAGATCACTGAACCAATGAGATATGATGAGGATATCATATCAGAGTCAAAAAATAAGAGGATCCAGGACACTTAAGAGATTGTATATGGATGTTATCAATCAATAAGCTTTTATTAAGCACTTTTTCAGTGCCAGGTACTGTGCTAAGCACTCAATATATGAAACACTAGCAAAAACAGTCCCTGACTTTATAGAACTTACATTTTAATGGCAGAGACAAGAAGTACCCAAATAGAGATATAAAAAAAAATTCATGTAGATGGAAAGTAGCTTTAGAGGGGAAAGCACTAGTAGCTGGGAGAACCACAAAGGGCCTCATATAAAATATTTCATTTAAACAGAGCCTTGAAGGAAACCAGGGACTTGGAGACAGAGTTAGGGAAAGAGAGTACTTCAGGCATGAGGAAGGGATAGTTAGTGCAAATGTATAGATGGAATCCCCTGTGCGGACGGCAAGCAAACCAGCATGAGTAGACAATAGAGCATAATATAGAGGAGAATAATATTCAAGAAGACTTAAAGATAGGAAAGAGTCATGTTATGAACAATTTTAAATTCTAGGAGTTGATATTTCTTTAAGGTAATAAGGAACTGCTGGAATTTGAGTAGATGTTGGGGAGGACATGGCCATACTTATACTTTAGGAAACATATTAGTAGCTGTATGGGAGATGGAGTGGGATAGAGATATCTGAGGAAGGGAAATCAGTTATGAGGCTACTGGAATAGTCCAAGGCAAGAAGTAATGAGGGTTCAAACCAGAGCAGTGGTTGTGTAAGTATAGAGAATGTGATAGACTTGAGACATATGGAGAAAGAAATGAAAAGATTTGGCCATTTTGAGGATCTAATGAAAGGCAACACAAGAATCCTCAATTTGTTAGGAAATTATAACTGAAAATTTTAATAACTTACGCAAAGTCACATTGCTAGTAGTAGAACTAGATAGCAAAATTAGATCCAGTTCCAAATCTGTTTTCTACTATTACAGTATAACTACACATTAAATAATTATATTAAATTATTGATTGAAGAAGTAAGATTGTGAACAGGTATGACTAGAAGAATGGTTTTGCCCTTGATGATGATAGAGAAGCTCTGAAAAGAAATGTCTTTAAGTAGAAAGATAATCCGTTTTGCATTGGGTATGTTTTAATTTGAGAAGATTCTGGAACATGTCAGATAGGTAAATGAAGAATCAAAAGAGAGTGTTGATATGAAACCTAGGAGGAGAGAGTATCCAGGAAGGAGAGATTAATTATATTGCAGAGAGTTAATAAAGAATAAAAACTAAGTAAAGGGTCATTGAATTTGGTAATGAAGAGATTACTCATAACTTTGGACGCACCAATTTTTTTGAGTACTGGGGTTGAAAGCCAGATTGTAATGGTTTTAAGATATTAAGAGGAAAGAAATAGAAGTGGGGAAAGTAGATAGCTTTTTCTTAGAAGTTGATTATGAAAGGGAAGACATATAGGACAGTAGCACAAGGAGATGCAGATTAATTTAATGTAGGTATTTAATGTGTAGTTATACTGTAATGGTAGAAAATGGATTTGGAATTGGATCTCATTTTGTTATCTAGTTCTACTAGTGTGACTGGGTAAATTATTAAATTTCTCAAAGTTATAATTTCTTAATCTGCAAATTGAGGATTCTTGTGCAACCTTCATTTTTGGGATTATTTTAAAGAGGAAATAATGTATATAGAAGACTTTGTAGACGATAAGAAATCAATTTATATAGCATAAGAATAAGATATATGCATATCAATAATAATGATGAACAATAAACATTTATTAAGTGCCTATTATGTGCCAGGCACTGTGCTAAGCACTGGGAATACATATATGGAAGGGTGTGCTATTCTGTGTGGGGGATATGATGAAGTGAGTCAGAGAAGGCCCAAAGTCATATAGCCACGTAAGAAAGGAGATGCTTGAGTTAACTCTTTCTTTAAAGGGAAGTTTGGAATTCAAGGCCTTACTCTCCAGAGAGGCAAAGGTTTGTGATTTCTTGGTATGTCAAGACTGGTGAGATTTTACAGGATGATGAAATTATCCCTAAAATGAGGATGTCTTTTTTTATGAGCAATTTAGGAAAGGATCAAACAAGCAAATCAGTTTAGTTACACTTACATGGTGCTATGCCACAGAAAGTATTTTGGCGCTGGCTATCATGAAATACTGTAATATATATCCCCCTGTTCCACAAACATTTAATAAATACTTCGTATCTAAGATTACAGTAGTTGGCATTTAGAAAGTACTTTAATGGTTACAAAGTGCTTTGCATTCACAGAAAGGGGCTTTTATTTATTCCAGCTTCTTTATTTTATATAAAAAGAAATTGGGCTGAAGAGGTTCACTTGCCCAAGGCATATAACTGGTAAGTGACAGAATTCAGATCTGAACATGTGTTCTCTCTTCAAATCCAATATTTTCACTACACTCTTCACATTTCATTTGATCTTCCTTATAACCCTGAGGTGTGTACTACAGATGAAGATCATATATTTAGAGCTAGGTGGTTCTAAGAGACCATCTAGTCCAACTCTCATTTTACAAATGAGAAACCGTCTCAGAGAGGACAACTGACTTTCTTTTGATCATAGAGTTTGTGTTGGAGATGAGATTTGAACCCAAATCTTTCTGATTGCAAATTCTTATTATTAAATTCCCTTATTGGAGGGAGACTCACTGATGACAATTTAGGGATCTAGTGACATTGGTGAGTGCTTTAATTATCCTTAGGGCTCCATTATTCCAAATTTTTTTTTTGCATAGGGTCCTAGAATTTCTAAAACAAATTTATTTGCACTAATTTTTTCAATTGTTGGCAATATGAGGATTTTTTTTTAACTCAAGCTTAAGTTCCCAAAGCAGGGTATTTGCTAATCTGGGAGGAAGGTATCTTAGTTTACTTTCCTTGACTACCAGTGAACTTGAATATATTCACTTTGGCAGTAGTTTACATAGATCAAAATAGACGTTAGGGGTTTGTGTAGGTATATACAAAAAGAGAATCCATAATTCATTTCATTAAGGAGTAGAACTTTTTAATAATGATTATAAAAATATACTTAAAATAGAGGTTTCATTTCTGGCCTTCATTTTTAGTTAAGTTTAAATGTTTTTGCAAACTTTTTTTGGCTTTAATGTTAATTGATGAAGGTGACATTTAAAAATCATTGTTTCATTTGCTCTAATTCATGTCTTTTACCAACACAAATAGTTCCTGTCTCTGAATGGTGTATTTGAAGAGCATTATCACTGAGAAAAATCAGGTGACCTATCTGTTAGCTAACAAAATCTGCTCCAAGGTGTATTATATCAGCTAGCTTAAAGCACAAAAGCTCTGTAGTGCTTTGTGCTTTGTGAGAAAAGGGTAGTTGCTATTCAACCTACCCTAGAGGCATGTGCAGGTTATACCACAAACCAACCATGGTGCCTGCCTGTCTGACCTTGCAAAGTAAAACTTAAGAGTCATCACTGTGTATTTGCCATGGCTTTCCTATATTTTGTCTGCAGAAGTGGAAGGAAGCCGGGATCCCTGTGTTGGCCTACCATATGTCAATACAGAGAATATAAACTACCTGATCAATATTACATTACTGGGACATAAATGCTGGGATATCTCTTGTCCTACAGAATTACTAGGACTGGTCCACATCGAAAATACTCATTTGCTTATGGTCAGAGAACTGATATCTATATTAGTCTCAGATTGATACTATAAAGTTCAGATAGAAGTTAACTCAGCCCATAGGTTAGCTTGAATTTTAATAGGTTAAAATTTGAGTTTGGGCTTAGGTTTTATCATTTTCTTGATGATGCTTATAGCAGCTGGTTCACTGGAAATTATAGTATATAAAATTGATAGAGACCTTAGGAATGAATTTAACTTTTTTTTAAACTGTCTTAAGTTTTAAAAAAATTCTGTACTTTATAAACAATGACAACAAAAAGAAAGTTTCCATATATTATTAGGCAGAGTAGATATGAGGATTAAGTATGAAACTGTGGCTATTATGTACATTGCCTTTCTTTTGAATTATATATTTAATATGTTCATTTCAAAACTGTCCTGCTTATCTATTTTTCCTATACCTGTGCATTTAAAAATACTTCAATAACTATCTTTTCTTTTTTTTTTTTCTTCTGACAGTACTATTTCTAGCTCCTCTCTTTCCAGCAATTCTCTCTCTTAATTGGAGGAGGTAAAAAAGAAAAAACAAAATATTAGTAACAGTTAAATAAAATTTGTTCACATATTGGCTGTGTCCAGAAATAGCTGTCTTATTCTACTCATTGAGACCATTGCCTTCTCTGTTAGCCTGCATTATCATTGCTTCTTTGGAGTAGAGGGGTCAAACACCCAGCTTACACCTAGAATATTTATTAGTATGGGCTAACCAGATTTAAATCAATTGGGAAATATTTAACAAAATAAACATATAGTAAAGCAATGTTAATATTTAATCAAAATAGTTTCCCTAGAGATCCTTATGTATAGTTTATTGACCCCCTTCTATTTGAGTGTGAAACTAAAGCTCTGGAATATAGTTGGTCATTTTCATGGATCACGTTTCTTAATTCTCTGCACTCTAGGATCTTGGATTTTAATAGGGGAAAACCACTTGAAGAGGAAGCAGGCCACATGGTGTGGAGATGGTCAGGAATAGTGTGGGGGCCTGGGTACAGACCAGATAAGGTGAAAGCTTGCTTATCAGAGCTTGAAGTCCAAGGTTCTGTTGAGAAGAGGAAGAGGATAATGACTGTAGGCTAGTCTCATCTAGGCATTATAGTCTAATGTGGAAATGGCCTAGTTCCAAGCAAGATAAAGTGAAAGCTTACCTACCAGGTCCTAATGATCCAGGAGCACAGTCCAGGGTTTGGGATGGCCTTGGGGAAGGGAAGAAGAGAGAAAAGGCAGGAGTACTGGAAGCATAATATAGAGAGGTTTAGGTGTTTAATCTGATGTGGAGGGGTGCTAATTGAGGTAGGGGGAAGCAGACTAGGTTGAAATTAGGGAATATTTATCAATTTATTTTGTCCAAATCCTGGTTTTTGATGAGGAATTGTGTGAAGAAAAGGCAAGGAAGGTAAGTTAGTGCTAAATTGTGGAGGGTTTTCGATACAAAGCTAAAAAGTGCATTTTTTGTAGGCAATAGTCATTGAATAGGGGAATGACTTAGTCAGACATGTATTATGAAGACAAATTTGGCAGTATAAAGGGTTGACAGTGAGGAGATACTAGAAGCAGAGAGAACAGTGAGGAGGATTTTAAAGGAGTCTAGTGAGGGGCAATGAGGGCCTGAACTGGGTGGGGTTTCAGACTAAATACCAGAGAGATCGTGTAGGTAGTGTAGGTGCAAATAAAACAGGATATAGGCTCAGCTGAAACTTTGAGAGAGGAATACTGATTTTGAGTTAGATTATACTTCTTATAGTTTATTGTTTAGTAGATATTCTAATTAGTGAAGTCCTAAGTGCCATATGCTTTCAATTGAGCTCCCTTCTAAAAGCGATGGGTAATGAAGAAAAAGCTTAATTCATTTAGTACAGTTAGAACAAGAATCACATGAATCAGTTTTTGCCCTTAAGGAGTTTATATTCTACTAGGGAATGCAGTATACACAGATAAGTTGAACTGGGTATTTTAAGGAAGGATAGAGCATATGTGTTAGAAGATGGGATTGAAGAAACTAAGGATTCTGAGTGGTAGAAATAAAAGCTTGTTTATACTGAAAGTGGAATTCTATACTGATGAAAACAAAGGATCTTTATAGCATCTTCGTGCAAATTAAGAATATTAAAATGTTTGTAACTTAGTTAATAAAAACAACTTGCTGGTGGCACTTAAAAGAAAAATGAATTTTTTCCCCAAATATGCACTTCATTTTTAGATACAAGGTGCCATTTATCATATAGTTGAGATTCTATTTCCCACATAATCTGAGATTAATATTTTGCATATAGTATAATAAAACTAGATTTTAATAAACTTGTTTTTAAATGTGTTACATTTAATTTTTTATTTTAATAGAAGTTAGTGGTAGGTTGAAGATTTATTTCAAAATAGCCACTGAATGACAATACAAAGCAGTAGAAAGAGCAGAATCAGGAAACTTGAATTCTAATTCCATCTTTGCTACAACTGCTTTTAGACCTCCATTTCCTCATCTATTAAATTGTTAGATCAGAAATAGAAAGTATATTCTAATTCCAACATTTGACTCTTTTGTGAATTTTAGTGGAATAACACTATATAGGTCCCGAAAACTTTTAAAGAGAAATGTGTCAAATTTTTAAAGAGATGCCTTGAGTGGAGTTCTTTTTAAGAGTTTGTATGTGGAAATTTCTTTTTCATGGAAGGGGCGTAGATGAAAGCATGTGTGTGAATGTGATTATGTATTTGTTTTGGTTTTGAATTAGGCGAAATTTAGTCTCATTTTGCCAACTTCATGGAATATCATTTAATCATGTAGTTGTGTGACAGAGTTATAAAGTAATTCCATAGAAAAATAGTGTCTTGAAAATTGCTTTATAGAATATCTTACCTGAATATTTGTCTGATTTAGAAGGATATTGATTTCTTAGCTTTCTGTAAAGGTTTTTGGTGTGTATGTATGTTTTTATCACAGTTTTCAAAGATATTTTAAAAATAAAATCATGGGGACACTATGTGGTTCAGTGGATTGAAAGCCAGGCCTAGAGACAGGAAGACCTGAGTTCATATATGGCCTCAGATACTTCCTACCTTTTTGCCTCAGGGCAACTTGCTTAACCCCCATTGTCAAGCCCTTACCATTCTTTTGTCTTAGAACCAATATATAGTATTGTTTCTAAGATAGAAGGTAAGGATTTTTTTAAAATTGTAACCTTAAATGTAGTAATGTAATCATTTAAACTTTTTTTTTTTTTTAAACCCTTAACTTCTGTGTATTGGCTAATAGGTGGAAGAGTGGTAAGGGTGGGCAATGGGGGTCAAGTGACTTGCCCAGGGTCACACAGCTGGGAAGTGTCTGAGGCTGAATTTGAACCTAGGACCTCCCGTCTCCAGGCCTGACTCTCAATCCACTGAGCCACCCAGCTGCCCCCATTTAAACTTTTGAAAACAGAAATACCAAGGATGTGATTATTTTCATAATCATAAACCAAAGTTACTTGTAATGACCTAACAAGGAGGTACTTTCTTGTCATGTAAAAAAATACATATATAAAGCATTTATTTATTTCTACATTCCTTTTTTGGGGAAAAGGAGAATAAAAATATATATTGCCAACTAATTTGCATTTCAAAAGTTAATTTTATGTCATTTGGACTTTTATTTGGAATTTGGATGACTTGGCTACTTAAAATCCAGGTCAGTGGAACAAAAGTGTTAGCAGATTCTACTAAACTGGGGTAAACTTTAAGTACAGAATAAATGAAGGACTATATGAATCTTGTCTGAGAACCAGCCCAAGTTCAGAGTTGGCTTCATGAAGAGGCCTTAGGAAGAATTTTTCATTCACAGCAACACTTGGATGATGGACCATCTATTGATTTTTTTATCTGAATGGGAGATGGGGCAATATTCATGCAAATGAAAGTCCTTAAGGTCTACAAGTAATGGAATTTGGAACATATTTTCCATTGGAAATAGTGTTACAAGGGAAGATAGGTTATTTTTCCTGTTTAGCCCTCAAAACACTATCTAGTGCCATAGTGGAACTATATAATATTGATAATATTGTAGAGCAGGGGTTTTGAACCTTTTTTATGTCATAGACTTCTTTAGAAGTCTGGTAAAACCTGTGGAACCCTTCCTAGACTAATTTTTTAAAAATAAAATATGCAGGATTACAAAAGAAAATGATTATATTGAAATAGTTGTAAAATATATTTCAAGACTCCAAGTTACTCTTAGGCTAGAGAACCTGCCATTTATAACATTCATCCTATAGTGTAATGTGTTATGAGTGTGAATTGCAGATGTCTAGAACATTTCTTTTTCTGCTGCAGTCTCAATAATAAGATTCCTCTCTGACTTATACAAATACTCAAGGGCAATGGTTTTCAGAAGCAGTAGGAACTCTGGCTTTCCTTGAACAGCAGGAGTGAGGAAGAATAGAAACAGTATGTATATATTGCCCCATCATTCATGAAACCAAGTGGAGATGAGTTAGTCATGAAATAAGATATGGCATTAAGGTAGGTAAAAGCAATTAAAATATATAATATTTTTATCTCAACAATAGTGATCCTGACTTGCATCATCATAGAATTTGTTTTGCTTAATTTAATTATAAAGAGGTCATGTAGAGGGGTCTTGGTTTTTTCATGAGTCATATATGAATTAGTAAAGAATAGAATGACAACCCTATCAAAAAAAAGGTTTTATTTTCCTTTTCTAATTTTTCTAATTCTGTTCTTTCAGTTGGGTTAGTTTTCTGTTATTCATTGCTCAAAAGTCTTAGCTACATCCCAAGGTCCAAGTCAAATCTTACATAAGCCTTTCTTTATGTGTCAACCTAGCCCATAGTGATATCCTTCTAATACAGACTGTCTTCTGCTTTCATTTACAGTTTCATACTTATATGTACAGTGTTATAATTTTTTAAATTGCTACATATTTTAATCTTTCCAAGTAGATTTTAAGGTCCCGAAAAATAGGGATTGTACTGTCTTAGACTTATTTGTGTTATCCATAAAGCCTAGCACAGTTTCTTGTCCATAACAGATGCTAAATAAGTAATTATTACTACTACTACTAATAATAAGCAAATGCTAGACTTCTTAAAATTTAATAACCTTTCATTTTTGCCCACAAGCAAGCACTACAGTTGTTGATTTCTACTGTTATTTTCATGCATATGTTTTGTACTAATTGGAATTTATATCATGGTTTTATGTAATTGCAAAAAACTTAACTCTAAAGCCTGTTTGATTTTAATATGTATATTTTATTTGTTTATTAGTTTTTTTGGTTTATTTTGTATTTTTTTTTACCCCCTTTCTATTTGTTGCATAGAGAAGCTGCAACCAGTTTTGCAATTTCCCAAGTCGCAAATGGACGTCTATAATGATAGTACTAACCTGACATGCCGCAATGGACACCTCCAGTCAGGTGGGTTTGGGTTAACTAACATTTATGTAAGTGAGTACCCCTTTTAACTTCAGACCATTAGCTTGCATGCAAAATTGGATCAACTAATTCCACACTTAACTGGAATATGTTTTTCTACTTTAGAAGTTTTAGTTTTCCACTTTCATGAGGCTCTGTTGATTACTACTCTGACTTTAAATGGCATGCCTTTTTTTCTTGTGTTTTCTTATTGCTTATGATATATACAAGTAAAATTTTATTAGAAAGATTCAGTCCATTTAATATGTGATTAACGCTTTTCCTAATTGATTTTTTTATTTTTATTTTAAACATTTATTAATATTTATATTTTAGAAAAGTTAACATGGTTACATGATTTATGCTCTTACTTTCCCCTTCACATCCCCCCCCCCCGATTTCCCTCCTCCCCTGGCCGATATGCATTTCCACTGGTTTTAACATGTGTCATTAATCAAGACCTATTTCCAAATTGTTGATAGTTGCATTGGTGTGGTACTTTCGATCCCCAATCATGTCCTCATCAACCTATGTATTCAAGTAGTTGATTTTCTTCTGTATTTCCTCTCCTGCTGTTCTTCCTCTGAATGTGGGTAGCGTTCTTTACTATAAATCCCTCAGAATTGTCCTGTGTCATAGCCTTGCTGCTAGTACAGAAGTCCATTACATTCAATTTTATCAGAGTATATCAGTCTCTGTGTACAGTGTTCTTCTGGCTCTGCTCCTCTCTGCATCAATTCCTGGAGGTCTTTCCAGTTTACCTGGAACGCCTCCAGTTTGTTATTCCTTTTAGCACAATAGTATTCCATCACCAGCATATACCACAATTTGTTCAGCCATTCCCCATTTGAAGGGCATGCCCTCATTTTCCAGTTTTTTGCCACCACAAAAAGCACGGCTATAAATATTTTCATGCAAGTCTGTTTATCTATGATCTCTTTGGGGTACAAACCCAACAATGGTATGGCTGGATCAAAGGGCAGGCATTCTCTTATAGCCCTTTGAGCATAGATCCAATTTGCCATCCAGAATGGTTGGATCAGGTCACAGCTCCACCAGCAATGCATTAATGTCCCAATTTTGCCACATCCCCTCCAACATTCATTACTCTCCCCTTCTTTCATTTTAGCCATTCCTAATTGATTTTTAAAGTTCATTTTTACAGAAATTACATGAAACTTATATTTTTGGGTCTTTTAGACTATGGTAGTAATTTTTAAAAGTAATATGGTGTAGGGGATAGCTCTGTGACCCTGGACAATTCACTTACCCCCATCACTTAGCCCTTAACCACTCTTATGCCTTGGAACCAATACCTGGTATTGAATCTAAAGCAGAAAGTAAAGGATTTTTTTTTCTTAAAAAGTAATACGGGGGGCAGCTGGGTAGCTCAGTGGAGTGAGAGTCAGGCCTAGAGACAGGAGGTCCTAGGTTCAAACCCGGCCTCAGCCACTTCCTAGCTGTGTGACCCTGGGCAAGTCACTTGACCCCCATTGCCCACCCTTACCAATCTTCCACCTATGAGACAATACACCGAAGTACAAGGGTTTAAAAAAAAAAAAAGAAAAAGAAAAAAGAAAAGAAAAGTAATATGGTAGAATGTATTTTGTAATATTTTTACTATTTTAATTGTTTTTGAGTTTTAATTTATCTATTATAATTATGCTTTAATGTGTACATTATGCATATATCTTTATATATAGTTTATGAATATTGTATTATAATATTAAAAGTTTGAATCCAGGTTTATGTAGCGAAACTGTTTGTAATGTTCAGACAATTCCATTCAATCACTTTGGAATAGAAGAAATTTATTACACTTCATAAGTCAGTGGCAAAACTAAAAAGAATCCTTATAACAAATACACGTAGTGAATCAAAACCACAGTGGTCATATCTAAAAATATTTGTCTCATTCTGCATCTTGAGTCTATCACTTCTCTGCCAGGAGGTAGTTAGCATGTTTCTTCATCAGTCCTCATTGATAGTCATTGCCTTAGTCAGAGTTCTTGAGTCTTTCAAGGTTATATTTCTTTATAGTATGATTTTTGAATTATAAATTATTTTGGTTTGGTATTGGCTTTTATAAGTCTTCCTAGGATTCTCTGAAACCATCACTGTCACTGTATTTTCTAATGTAATTCATTGACCATAATTAGTTTACTCATTTCCCAATTTGTGGGGTTTTTTAAATTTCCAGTTTTTTGTTTTTTCATTAAAGAGAGCTACTATAAGTGTTTTTGAACACATGGGTTTTTTTTTAATCACTTTTTGATATAAACATAGTAGTGCTATCTAAAGCAAAGGTTATATACAGTTTGCTGAATTTAGGAGCATAATTACCAATTATTTTTCAGAATGGTTGGACTAATTTCCTATTTTGACAATAGCATATTAATGTGCCTATTTTCCTACACCCGTATAAACAATTGTCATTTTTCCTTCATCTTTCTGATGGTTATGAGGTGTGTAGCATTTGAATTTTAACAAAGGGTAAACTGAGGCAAATCTCGGCACAAGGTAACATTTATTAGCAGGGACATGCTACCTGTCAGTAAATGAGTTAATGGATTTCATTTATACCAAAGACCGCTGAGCAAGAGGACAATTCCCCTCATATAGGTTTTGAGAAGTATAGAACAAAGAACAGAACAAGGCAGATGAAGTCATGGGATTAAGGACAGTATGGTTAGTTACAGAGCTGAGGCAAAGGGAGTAACATGATTGGGTGGAAATTTGGTAATGGGGGCTAGCAACGCCTCCCTCCTTCTGCTCTTCTGAGACTAAGAAGTGCTCATTGTTGGAGTACAGGTGCAAAATAGTAGCCCAAACTTTCAGACAGCAAACCAGATATCCCTGAAGGATAGGTTGGTGGTATAAAGATATCAGGTCTGACTCTCTTTCTCACATATCCCCCAAGGTTAGCAAGAGAGCTGGATATCTAAACTTAAACCATTGCAGACCAGCTGAATTCTGAACTAAGTTCATATACAAAGAGCCACGACTTAAGCAATTACAGGACAAAATCAATTACTTATAAATAGGATCAAAAGATTAAAAAAATACAGTATCAATTTTCATTTTCTCAGGTGAAATTTCATAGATGCTTAAATTTGCATTTCCTTAATTCTTAGTAAGATAGAATATTTTTCCATTTGTTTAATGAGAATTTGGGTTTCTTTCCTTAAAAACTGTTAATATGCTTTCACAACTTATCTATTGGGGAATGACTCTTAAAAATTTGAATTTGTACCTTATATATCTTGGATATGAGACCTTTGTCACAGAAACCTGCTGTGACATTTTCCCCCAGTTAGCTCTTTTAATTACATTCATTTTGCTTTTTCAAAAACCATTTTAATTTTACATAATTGACATTATCCACATTATCTTCTGTATCCCTCTGTGGTCATGAACTCTTCTTGCCCAGTACATAGTTCTGAAAAGTATTTTCTTCCTTTTTCTGCTAACTTCTTTTATCATTTGACTTTTTATGTCTTAAGACATATATAATATATTTTCACATATATAATATACATCCACTTGGAATTTATCTATGTATATAAGTGAGATGATGATTTACATCTAATTTTGGTCAGAAGTACATTCCAGCTTTTTTAAAACCTTACCTTCCACTTTAGAATCAATACTATGTAGTGGTTCCAAGGCAGAAGAGTGGTAAGGGATAGGCAATGGGGGTTAAGTGACTTGCCCAGGGTCACACAGCTAGGAAGTATCTGAGGTCAGATTTTAACACAGGACCTCCTGTCTACGCCTGGCTCTCAATCCACCCAGCTGCTTCCTATTTTCTAGTTTTTCCAGCAGTTTTTGTCAATCAGTGAGTCTTTACCCCAGTAGTTGGGATCTTTTGACTTATTGAATACTATGTCTATTTGTTTCTGAATGTTGAATACCTTATCTGTTCTTTGATCAACCTTTGTTTAAATCATTATCAAATAGTTTTGCTGATGACTTTTTTGAAGTTTAAGATCTGATATTATTCACCTCTCTCCCCTCAACTTCCTACTATTTTCACGAGGTCCTTTATGTTTCTTGTGTTACTCTATATGAATTTGATTAGCTTTTCTGACTCTATAAAGGAATTGGTAGTTTAACTAGTTGAATAAGTAATAAATTAATTTAGGTAGTATCACCCTGCACACCCTCAAAATTATCTTTGTTGATCCTTAAATGTGGTGTCTGCATCTGTGCATAGTAAATACTCGGTATGATAAAGTATATTGGGACAGTCATTTCTTCAGTACTGGCTGCTATTCTTTTCTTAAAGCAGCCTTAGATGGACAGACTTTTTACTTATCCTCTAAGTTCTATAGTATTTGGAAAGGTTCTAGGATCTTGAGATTTTTTTGCATTCTATCTTTGTTGTATAGCAAATTATGCTTTTGTCTAAGATCATATTGCTTATAATGAAAAATATTATAAACATTATTAGGTAACTTAAACTAATGGTTTCTTTAATTATATTTAAATAAAACATACTTTTACTGTGAACCAAAACCTTCTGAATAAATTTTTCAGACTATGAAACCAGGAACAATGGGTAGAAGTTGCAAAGAGACAAATTTAGACTTAGAAAAATTTATTAACTACTAGAACTATCCAAAAGGGTAATTGGTTACCTTAGGGAGAAGCTCCTCAAGGAGCTTATATTCTTATGAGGGGAACACAATATGTTCATAGAGAAGTATAAACAATATATATTAAATGAATGCAAGGTAGTTTTGGGAAGGAGGGTACTATCAGTGGGTGAATGATTCCCTTTCTGGGCTTCATTTTTGTTTCCTGAAAAAATAAAGGTATTGTATTAGATGTTATTAGAGGTCCTTTTCATCCCTAAAATATAATGGTGCCATTAAAAAGATGTGTGGCCAAACAAGGAGGTTGGCCAATCATTTATTTAAAGTGAACATGATAAATGAGCAGTCCACATGCTGAACTAATATTGATTAAAAAAAAAAAAAAAAGAACCTGAGAGAGGCTTCCAGAGTGCTAAAATAGATCCTCGTAGGGGATTTATAAAAGTACATAGTCTAATCTCTCACAAGATCAGAAAAATATGAAAGAGTTGTATTATCATTTGTTGGAGGGTAATCCCACACCCATGAGATTATGAATCCATTGAAATATGGATATATATTTATAATGTTCTTTTAAGAAGTTTATTAAGTACCTGCTAAGTACAAAACACTTTAGGGCTTGGGATGAAATAAAAGTTTCATCTAAGGAATCATACCTATGCTTATGGAAGCTCTTGATATATAATAGGAGCCATATGATAGGTATACAAATAACTAAAGTAGAAAATAATACAAATTAAATGGACAAGAGAGGTATAAACAAAGAGATATGTGAGGTCCCTGTTGACCTGGTTATTACCAGTTAGTTGGGGGATGTTGGAGAAAATGAACTTTAGTTTTAGTTTTTTTTAAGCCCTTATCTTCTTAGAATCTAAGTATTGGTTCCAAGACAGATGAGTGGTAAGGACTAAACAATGGGGTTAAGTGACTTATTCAGGATTACATAGCTAGGAAGTATCTGAGGCCAGATTTGAGTCTAAGGATCTCACATCTCTAGGCCTAGTTCTCCATCCGCTGAGCCACCTTAATGTAGTTTTAAAGCATTGGTGAAAATTCAATAAAACAGAGGGAGAGAGGAGAACATTCCAGGTATAGGGAACAGTATGAATAAAAACCTACCATTCTTCCCAATTTCCCAGGTGTTGAGGGCCCCACCTTTCTTTAAGTAATCTATGCCTCTTCCTTGATTTTTCAGTTTTACTAATTTCCTATAGCCAATAACTTCTCATTTGTGCTGTTGGAACAGCTTCTTTATAGGGTTTCCTGCCTCTAATCTTTCTTCAATACAATCTATTTTCCACATAAATGACATAGATATTCATAGAGCTCATTTGTGACCATCTTATTCCCCTGTTCAAGAAGCTTTAGGAAAAATACATATCTTGTTTGTCATTTAAAGCCCTTCATACTTTGGTTCCAGTCCATCTTTCTAGGCTGATTAGACATTATTTATCTTCAGTCTAACTAGCACAATTGCTCTTCCTGTGAAAAACAGTCTGTCTTCCCTTTCTGTAGCATTAGATTGCATCTCATACCCCAGGATGCATTCTCTTTACCTCTTAGAACCCCAAGATCACTTCAAAATTCAACCCAGCTGCTGCCTCTTCATTTCCCTAGTTGTTAGCACTTTTCATTCCTTTCCTCCCCTATCATTATGGATGTTTTTTTTATTTTCCTGTGGATATATATCCTTACTACCAGAAAAAAATGTGAGTTCACCAAGGATAGGCACTATCTTTTGTATTTGTATCTCTAGCATGGTGTCTGGCACATAGGCAGTTATTAAATGGGAAAGGGGAAGGGATTTATAAGCATTTATAAGGTACCTACTATATGCTATTTGTGGTAAATGCTTTACAAATATTACCTCTTTTGATCTTTACAATAACCCTGTGAAGGAGGTGCTATTATTTTCCCCATTTTACAGTTGAGGAAACTGAGACAAACAGAGATTCAGTGACTTGCCCAGGATCATACAGCTAGGAAATGTCTGAGACCAGCACTGTGCTCGCTGTGGCACCTAACTGTTTCAAATGCTTGAATGATCGATTATTGAGGAAAAATATAGGTTATATACTGAGAATATACTTCAATGACTGGAGCACAATGAGAGATAAGTCTAGAAAAGCAGAGAATCTGATTGTAAGAGATTTTGAATATCAAACAGAGGAATTTTGATTGTTCATCAGTATGAGATAGGGATCCACTGTTGAGTTTAAGGGGATCTTAAAAAAAAAACCAGTCCTTAAGGGAGAAGGTATCTAAAGTGCAACCTGCCTCACCTTCCATTAGTCCCGTGTTTGCAAAGATGTAGCATGCATGCCCCAGTGTGCCAGAGGGGGCTGCTCTGTTCCCCCTCTCTACCCTACCTCTGCCCAGCAGCCCACTGCAAGCACTTCCTCCCTCCACTATCTGGAGTAAGGCAGGGGCTCACAGGGGGCTTGAAGGTGCAGTTTGGGCAAGTGATCTCTAAAAGTTTCACCAATGCTGCTAGCCCATCTGAGAGACTTAGCCAAAAAAAAAAACAAAAAAAAAAACATATGAACTAATAGGCCAATAGGACTGAACCACTTGTTCAGTTCATCACTACAGTTATGTGATTTAATTCTCCTGGGTGTGATCCTTCCAAGTTTGGATGGATATTTACTTGAAATTAATGCAATATGCATCCAAATGAATTTTTCCACAAGTGGTACAACACTGAAAAACTCTTTAGATGCCTTTGGCATAAAGAGTGTAAGCCTCACAAGATGATTTGGTGTGGAGAGAGAGCAATTGAGACCTTTTACGCCCTTGGAATACAGTTAATGTGAGTGTTAATAAAGGTCTGCCTTTATTAAGTTGGTCATGTATTAACAGTAGAAAGGAATCATCAGGTACAAGAACTGTCACGGACATAGAATTAGGAGGTGTTGGTAAGGAAATAAATGAGGCAAAGAGTCTAAGAGAGCACCCTTGTTATAAACATAAGAGTCTATGGAAATATTAGTGCTATCAAGAGAAATAGTGAAATCAGAAAGAGAACTAGAATTTCCGAAAAAAGACTTCAGTGTTGGATGTACAATGAGTTTGAGATATTAGTTGGACATTTAAATGGATTCCATAGGAAATTGAAAATGCATTCTGGAGCCCAGAAGGGAGGTCCTTGAGCCCTCTTTTTAGGGGTAGAAGATGAAGAATATCAAGTAGTTCATCCTGTTTGGAAGATTGCATGCATTTAAGTTTCAAGTCTTTGGTTCATTATTATAGATAGCAGGTGGTATAGAGGGTAGAGCCCTGGACTTTGAGTCAAAAAGACCTGACTGAATTCAAATCTGATCTCAGATACTTATTAGCTCTGTGACCTTCTTCAGGCCACTTAACTTTTGTTTGCCTCAGTTTCTTCATTTGTAAGATAGTAATAATAATAGCACTTACTTCCCAGAGTTATGAGGATCAAATGAAATAATATTTTTAAAGTGTTTTGCAAACCTTTGACCATTTTACAAATGCTACCTGTTATTATTAGAAGGCATCATTGCATAGTAAACAGAAGACTGGTCTTAAAGTATTGAAGGGCTAGATTAAAATCCCACCCCTGAATCTTAGTAATTATGTGACCATGAGTGAGAAAGTTTAATTTTTCTGAGCCTCAGCTTGTTTAATTGTAAAATGGGGAATAATATTACCTAGCCAAGGGATTTTTTTTTATTTTTTTTTACATTTATTAATATTCATTTTTAACATGGTTACATGATTCATGCTCCTCCTTTCCCCTTCAACCC